>NW_010310068.1:5036-39624 GCF_000700745.2 Antrostomus carolinensis | reverse complement strand
AAAAAAAAAAAGAGAGAGAGAGAGAAAAAAAGAAAAGAAAAAAAAAGCCCACACCAGGAAGCCTAGTGCTTTGCTTTGGCTCAACAATAAGGATGACAACTGTAATTGGAACAAATGTCTGCACTTTTGTAATTAATTAATCATTAATTGCAGTGAACATTTTTTAGGTCACAAATTCCTTAAAGTTAAATCCTTCCATTATGTGAAACAGGTATATGTGAGTCGTATATCCTGTCAGTTTGCTGTATTGGTATTCACCATCAATCAGTATTTTGAGAGGAAATGCACGTTAGTAGATGTCTCTTGGAAATGATTAGCGTTGGCTAGAACTTACAGTGCAGGTGGGATTGTGCAGTCTCTCAAGCAGTACTGCTCATGCACTCTAGTGCTGGCAAGGCAGTTCCCCTATTATGCCACTGTTGAATAGCTGCTATAATTTTGCTGCAAACTGAGTAGTGCTTCTGTGACAGAGATAAAGCCAAGGACTATAAGTAAGATCTTTACATTCATTTATGTCTTTTTTCCTAAACTAGACAGGGACCAAATGCTTAGAGGTGAAACACCAATCTATTAAAATGATGTGCCACACAGATTTCAGAGCCCTCAAGAACATGCTCTTGCACCTCAATATACTTTTCTGTCCTCAGACATGCTGAACTAAAGCTTGATTTTAAAAAAGTGGCAAAAAAGGGATGTAACAGTCAGTTCTGGTAGCAAAAGGCAGCTCTGAATGCAAAGTAATTTTACATCTGAAAGCAGTGCTACTGCTAGTAGGACTACTTTGGGAAGTCCAAATTCTGAATCTTTGCAGAGACCTGTATTCTCTCAGAAATCTTCCGATAAGTCTCAGATGGGGTGGTAGGAACATTGTCCAGAGCAGACTTCTTGAATGTAGCTTTCTAGCATGTCTCAGAGGATTCTGGTTCTCATGTGCTTTCCACCAAGGGCCTGCAAAGGCTATTAGACTTGGCAGTAGGCCACAACAGGCTCAATGAATATTTTATTCAGTATAATCCTTCATTGGGTAGAATTTGGCAGTCTTGTAGTGAGAAGCTGTTGGCCTCAGTGGTCTTGCGAAGTCTCTCCTTGTCTCATTGGTCCCCTTCGTTCACTGAGTGTAAAAGCTGTGTTTTTGCACTGTCTGGTAGTAACAGAATTCCCTTAATTATCTCAAAGACCGTCATTCAGCCAAAGGGATTAATCCTTCATTCTTGTGGAATGGTAAAATCTATGCCTTGTTCACTGTTATCCCCCAGTGATCCCCATCTGACATAGTAAGTCTGAAAACAAATTTCCCCATATTCAAGGGGAAGAGGAAGATTTATGGCTGATTATCGAAAGGCTGTGTCATCTCTGAACTTGTATTTCCAGGAAAGCTCATTTGAAAGTGCAGATTTTTGTGGAAACAGAAATTACCCACAAGCCTTCAACCATTTGCTATAGTCCAGAGATGTTAAGGCAAGAAGGGGACCGTGAGGTCCTAGGCCTGGTCTCCTGTGTAGTACACAACATAGATACTCACTTAATATTTTATGCTTTGAGCCCAGCAGGTTCCAGCTAGGTACTTTTCACTGGCTTCCCTGAGTTGTCATGTTCTACTGAAGATACAAGAGACTATGAAATGGATCTCTAGTGAATATCCACTGGAAAAATAGTTGCATTTAATTTAATAACTTAGAATTTATGTTGTGTTTAGTCTTTCATGTGACCTGTTTATTCTTCTTGGAGCAGAATACATATAAAAGTCTATATTTGCAAGGAATTTGTTACTTTCAATGCTGTAGTGAATTTTGCTAGTTTCTGTGGCCTCTTATCAACTAGATAGTAATCTTCTGTAGTGATCTGGGGCAACTGACCTTTCTCAAATACCCATCTGAATGTACCAAACTGTTTGTCTTCCTTGGAAGAAACAAAGATGTATTAGTAGGAGGAGATGCCAACTACTGTACTACTCAAATGTCAAGGTCCTTCAAGGTCTTGTTTTGTTTTGTTTTTAAGTGATAAACATGTGTGAATGCTGATGCAATGCTAATATAAGTGAGTAGGTGAGTGATGCAGCCATTTAGCTTGCAGTGTATCACATGAGCAGGAACATGTGGAGAACTCCAAGCAGTAGTAACTGGGAAACTACAGGCCACTTATTTCCTCTTCCTTTCTTCTCCGTTGAGTAAATCTGAACCTGGGTCCAATCTTTATCATTCTAACAGCAAGATAACTTTGTATTGGAACCTGATGCTTCTTCTTCTCTTCCATATTCCTTGGCATTTTCAAAGAAAGAGAAGTGTCCACACAGTTCAACTGCCAATAAAAGAGCCATCAAAGGAAATTTTCAGGATTTTTTTTTAATAGACTGCATCATTCATATGTGTGTTCTTCATTCTTCTGACAACTATAAAGTTAATCCAGGTAGCTTAACTACTTCACTGAGGACTAAGCCTGTTCAGCAAGGAATGAATTGTCTTAATTTACATTTATCATAAAATAAAACTTCACATTCATGCAATTACAGTGGATCAAGATAACTTCTTATTCCAGAACAACTTGTTCATGCATGTGACTATGTAGATTTTAAATCCATAATTTTTCAAGAGCTTGTAATGGTTAATAATCAAAGACTTTTTCAAGCATCCTCTATGATCTATGATGAGTATATAAGACCTGTATTGAAGATGGAGGATTCTAGATATAGTACTGATAAAATTTCTCTTAGTATCTGTCTATGAACTAAAGAAAAAAACCCATTGTGTTTTCATGGCGGTTTAATTTGAAGGTCAATTTCTGGACATGGCAAAATTCTTAAGAGTATTTTTAATATATTGGCAGATACTTTATATTAGAAATCCTACAGCTAAAATGGTGCATCTCAGTCTTGGATCTCATTTAAGATACATTGCTCTGAAATTAGTAACTTCTTAAGTATTTCTGGTCAAGAACTGGCTATATTTCTTTATTACAGACTAAATATAACACCAAGAAGGAAACTCAAACTATTGAAAGGCAGAGGAGGCAAGGGATACATGCTTGATATGGTATGTTTTAATGTTTGTACCAGCTTCCAACATGGCTATAAATAACCATGGTTATATGTAACCATTTTCTTGATAAAAAGTTCAGAGCAGTTTAGTAATTAATGCAGAGGGCATCTTGCTACTAGAGAAAGAACAGAATCACCCGGTGTCATAGTGACCGTAAAGCAAAATGCACTTGCTTCTAATAAAATGCAGGTTAATCCATCTGTATAGAAAGATTACTCCTACAGGACTGGAGACTGCCTAGGAGAGGAGCAGCTGAAAGAAGTCCTTAGATAATTCTTTCAGAATATATTCTCTGGCTTGTGTGTATATACACATATACGCTATGACTTGTGTGAAATGTGAAAGATAACAATGAACTAGTGTGTACAATGGGGAACCTAGATTTTTTTTGTTCGTACTCTTCTTGGATCAGACCTGGATGTCAGCATTACATCCCACGTATTCATGTTATTTTAACTCTGCAGTGTCATGACTATCAGGAATTAGTCCAATTAGCTAGCCCTTGATACGTTACTGTTTTGGGGTTTTTTTATTTGATTAATGCAAATGTTTTCTAAAATGCTCCTGAGATATCCATGATTGGGCACAGTTAAAGACAAGATGCTGGACAGAACAGTGATGTTCTAAACCAATACACAATTTTTTCTTTCTAAGAGGCCAGGCCATTGTATCTTGCTCACTCAAGGCTGAATTGATTGTGAAGTAAGTGATCAGAGAGGAATTTTCCCAGTGTCATTAACAGAGTCTTCTGTGGTCGAGATTTGGAGGATTTCTCTGCAGTATGGGGCTTGTTTCACTTGCTGAATCACCTTGATGTGTTCTGGCTGAACAGTTTCTGGCCATTTCTGAAGGCATTGCTTGTTTGTGGCAAAGGTATACCCTTTGTGTTTTCCTGTGACATATAGTTTAGAAGGTTAAAATACCATCATCTGTCTGATATCATCATCTGTCTGATGTCTTTGAAGGCACAGTGATAAGCCTGAGCTCAGACTACAATTGTTTTGTGTTATAATGTTATTGAAACCTTTTGGCAGCTTGAATGCTAATAATGTACAATTCCTTGCTTGGCCCAGTATTTTTGTTTTGGTTCCCTGGGAGTACTGAAAAGACCTTGTAATTAGCTTTAGCTCTTTTTCACAAAAACATTGAACTTCACATTCGTGCAAACAAACATGCAGTCAGTAAAGGCAGAAATGCCCCTGTAGATATTGAACAATTTGCCTCTGATGAACAGTAGATTTACGTTGTTGCTTGATTATTTTGTAGTATTGTTATAAACAAGATCATAATAAAAAGAAGAGTTTATGTTGATCTTTATGTTAAAGATAAGCCATATTGGTAGAAAACAAGAATCTGCAGTGAATGTAAACGTTTACATGCATTTTGGTGTCTGGCAGCAGGCCGTGGGGGTGGTCACCTCATATGAGGCGACCACAGCAAGGGCCAAGTTCTAAAGGAACTGGGAGGGAGGAACATTCCTGGAGCTGTGTAGAGTGAGTGGCACAGAGGGAAAAAGTGTTTGACCTCTTGGGTAGGGATGATCGGGCTGACAGTGGCCTCTAGAGGACGTTTTTGGGTACAGATCATTCTCACTGGTCCTGAGAGAGAATACTCCTTTGCTATTTCATACCTTCTGTAAGTGACCTGATTAGATTTGGCAAAGCAGTTGAAGAGGAGGAGAGAGTTTAGAGACTCTCAGAGTCAGACAGACAGTAGAGGACATGGCTACAAGTGAGCAGTCATCATTTGGGAGGGGCAGTGATCTGTGATTTACTTGGTAGCCTGCAAAGAGAACAGTAACTAAGCGTAACTTTGGGGCTGAGACAGTCTAAAAGAGCAATGAGCTAACCTACAATATGTCAAATAACAAATGTGCCATTAAATTAAGTTATTTTTCAAGACATATACTCCAAGTTTAACCTCTGATAGCTGATGTCTTCACAAGTGTCCACACGCTTAACATATCTACTGTGTATGGAAATTGGATTTGTCAAGTAAGTAAAAGAAGAAAAAAATCTTTAAATATTGTTTGAAAGATAAACTCATTTTTATTTAATGTTGTTTCCTTTATTAATTTGGGATTCAATCTTTAAAATGTGTTTTTTACTGCTTTTCTGTTTAACTTTATTTGACATTGAAAAACTTAAAGATGTAGTTAAAAAAATCTTATGTCCTGGTAGCATTTTAGCATGTGCCTAACCTCGAAAATATTAATAATCCCATTGAACAGAGAGAGGGTATTAATAATCTTCAAACTGAGTACTTTAGTCTTTGAAAAATTTAAGACTCACTGTCTTTACCTTAATAGACTTAGAGTGGCTGTCCACTAAATTCTGTCATGGGCTCTAAGTAAGAAATCTGAAAAAAAGTGAAGGAAACATTTTGTTAGGGAGTTTTTTATAGTCTCAGTAATTTTATAGGCTTCTTGTAATATAGTGATTATAAAATTTTCTAACAGGAGTGTAATTTTCAAGCTGTTGGTACCCATTTAATGTGCAAAATGTTTATCCCTCTCTTAAGAGACTGAGCAGCTAAGATTTAGTAGGTGATTTCTTTTCTCCTCCAGCCGTGTTCCATTAATCCAGAGCAATGCTATTTGCCTCTGTTTCACCGAGGGCTGTTTGATGCATTCTGAGGTGGTCCAGAGGGCTTGTTTGCAAGTTACACATGCACTTTGCTCTATGTGTCCATGCCCTAACATTTCTTTAACAATAAAGCTGACTGGCTACGAAAAACAAGCAAGACTGGAACCGATGCAGCTAAATTGCATGTAAATGTTGCTTCAAATTGAAAGCATTTACTATTCATACACCGAGAATTAGTGAAGCCCTGTACTCTGGCTCTAGTGTTTGCAGCAATTCCAGTCCCAGCGGGGTGAACAGTCTGCATGATCTGTCTGTGCTGACTTCTGTCCCCTGCTGCTTTCCTTGTTTTAACATTGTCTGACTCCCACACACTATTGCTGTTTCCCCCTTTCAAAGTGTAATTGTATCTGAACCATATCAATACTAGAAAGAAGGAGAAAAAAAGCTGCATGGTTATATGTAGCGTGGATGTTGCAATGAATCTGTATGAAGTTTGAACAGTACACCTGACTGTTGGTCAGTTGTATTGCTTATTCCACAGGACTCATGCCTCCAAGTGGGACTAATGTAATTTTCCAACATAACTAGGCTTCTCTTACTAAAATGTAAACCACATCAGAGTGTCTATTTTTGAAGCATTCCCTCTCTCACCTCTCATTTACCCTATACGTGTGCACATCCATGCACATAAGCCTTCTCACAGTGATCTCTCTATTCAGTGTGATCCCCATTACTGTGGTTCCTATGCAGCTGGCAGTCTTTAATGTGTTTATCTTCACAACAGTCCTTACAGACAGGCATTTATTTTTATCCTGCATTACAGAGAGGAACCTACATGGCTTTTCCCAAAGTCATACAGGAAGATCTTGACGGAGTTGGCATAGATGTTGACACTTGCCTATCCTCCTTCCTTTTACAGGCAATACTGTATTTTGTGGGAGATTGGGGTACCTTTAGTTTCTGTTCCTTTAAAATCCGAATCACTGTCTGCGGAGGAAACAGCCATTTTACTGGCACTTATTACTTAATGTCACAAACTCAATGAGAAGATTTCTGTGAGCTTTTATTATATGTTTAACAGTTTTGTGCTTACATTCCAAACTATTTGAAAGAAAAAAAAAAAAGAGAACTAAAATAAGTGTCAGTGGAAAAATTAAGTTTTTCAGACAGGGATGTGACTACTGTGCCTTTGAGAAAACATGGCATGATAAAGAAAGGGATGACATTGGGGGTAAACCAGGCAAGAAGGTAGGAGTGCAAGGGAGATTTAAACAGGATAAATGAGATAACGAGGACAGCTGGGATATCTATGCATAGCAAACAATTTGCTTGGCAAATTTGTCCTTGTTCCCTGTTTGTGAATTGTGTATGAACAGATTTTTCTCAATTTTTTAGCTATTCAGAACTATTTGACAAATGTATCTTGTGAACAGATTTAACATATGTATTGCTGGTGGACTTTCTTTGTACCATGTTCTCATTGTTATAGTCAGTTGGCTTATGGCCTTACCCACGTTGTATTGGTTCTGTGCCTTCTCTGGTCAGGGCACTGAGCTGCTGCTCAGAGACTGAAGTGACCACTTTCAGCTCCTTATTCCTTGCAGTGTACATTTCAAGACCAATCCAGGGATAAAATTGTTGTTGAGAATGTGTCTGATAAGGTTTATGAGTACTGAACACTGTTAGTAGGGTCAAGGTCAGTTTACATGGCAGAAAAAAAAGGTTACCTTCCACTGGGGTGGGTTTAAGCAGCAGTTGGCAGCTAAGACCATGTGGTTGCTCACCCACTCCTTCCCCTCTGGTGAGATGGGGGAGAGAAGGGGCGTGTGGGTTGACATGAGGACAGGAAGGGCTCACTCACCAATTATGGTCATGGGCAAAACAGACTTGACTTGGGGAAGAAAAAAATCCAATTTAATTTGTTACCAATCAATCAGAGTAGGATAATGACACATAATAACCCCATCTTAAAACACCTTCCCCCACCCCTCGCTTCTTCCTGCGCTCAAATTACTTTGCTCCTGATTTATCTACCTTCTCCCCCTCCGCAGCACAGCGGGGATGGTGAATGGGGGTTTCAGACAGTTAGTCTCTGCTGCTCTTTCCTCCTCAGGGAGATGGCTCCTCACTCTCCTCCCTACTCTGGCGTGGTGTCCCTCCCATGAACTGAAAGAGTTCAGGAACAAAGTGTTCCAGCGGGCTCCCCACAGAGTCACAGACTTCTTTGGGTGCAGCCCCTGGCTCCAGGATGGAATCTTCCATAGGCTGGAGATGGGTCTCTGCTCTGGCATGCCTCCTCCCCACCCTGCTCTGGTCTGAGCATCTCTGGGGTCTTCTGCTCTGTCATGAGCTCTCCACATAGTCACAGCAGTCCTCGGGCACAGCCTCCCACTCCTGCTCTGACATGGAGTCCTCCATGGGCTACATGTGGGTATCTGCCCTGTTGTTAACCTCCAAGGCCTGCAGGGGAATCTCCATTCTCCTCCTCTCCTTCCTCAGGGACCTGGGTGTCTGTAGTTGTCTCTCTCACATCCCCCCTCCTCTCCTCAGGTTGTCTTTGTTGTTGCTGAAGTTCCTGATTGCTTGCCAAACTGATTCTCCCTTCATAAATATGGATTCGCAGAGGCATTTCACCATCGCTGACTGGTTCAGCCTGGGCTGGAGGTGGGTCCACCATGGAGCCAGGGGAGCTTCTCAAAGCTTCTCACAGGGGCCATCACTTTAGCTCCTTCCTCCACTACCAAAAATTGCCCCCCCAACCCAACACATCCACGCAGATTATATTTGCAGTGAATAATTTACCTAACTGCAGACACTGTAAATCCACTTTAGCAGATGATTAAGTCTATGCTGTGACTCTTTTTTCCACCCCAGGGCTTGTTTCCTGAGTGTGGCATCATCTGGGTTGGAGTTTTAACGTGAAAATATTTGTTAGGATATTACAGATCTGTCTGGATGAAGTTACAAAATTCAGGGAATAAGGAATGTAATGATTACCAGAAACTTAATATAAACCTCACTTGTTTTAATTTCTCCTACCCCTTCCAACCTGCATAACAGAGAGTACTACAGTAGTAAGTACTGTTTATGTAGGGAACCTTCTGATTTTTATAGGAAACTTCTTAGTTTTATGTGATTATCCATCTAATTTATGGTTAAAAGACTAACAAACAGGTGTGTGAACTAACAAGTTCAACACATCTGTCTAATTCCAATAAAGTAACATTAAGCAAGAGTCAAAATTTTTTGGCAGAAATGTAGAACACTTCACATGTCATAGCAAAGATCGTTTTTATGATTTAAGAAATACAAATAACGTGGTAAAAGCTGCACCGGACTACTACTAGCCTTTGAAATTCTAACATCTTTTTTGCTTACAGAATATATTTTGTTACGAAGGCCAGAATACAATGTTTAATCTTTTTTGTCCTGAGCTCACAGATGCTACTGTAGGAGTATTGCAGAGGCTGACGTAGTTTTAGCAGTTATGTTGGTGTAACTTTGTCTCTGTATAAAAGATACAGTGAGGAAGATCTGTTACAAGACAACAAATAAGAAGGAGAAAAATCAAATACTGTATAGACGTTATCAGCTTTATTATTGAGGTCTTTGGTATCAAAAAAGGAATAATTCTTTTAAGTAAAGACCATAATGTTACTCATTTAGGTTTTATTATGATGGTGGTAGAGACTCACAGTTGTCTTAGGCAATTATGCCAAGTGTTATGGTCTCTACTAGGAGGTAGATATGACTTAGGTTTTTCTTTCTAAGGCAAGGCTACATAATGGGGTCAATGTCAAATATTGGTTAAGCCTATAAAAGACAATCAACATCTTTAGCAATGTGTATTGGGTGTAGGTGGCAAGGTGTTGGTGGGGGGCTGCTGGGGTGGCCTCCGTGGAAAGTGTTCAGGGTTTGTTGTGGCAGACCACAATGAGTTCCAGGTGGCTCCACAATGGACCCACTGCAGGACACAGCTGAGCCCATCAGCCAAGGTGATAGCATAAGAAAAGGCAAAAAACGCTGCATAGGCAAAGAGGAGTGAGGGAAAAAAGTGTGAGAAAACCTTGTGAACACAAAGGGTAGAGGAGGAGGAAGAGAGGGAGGAAGTGCTTCCAAGCACCAGGGCAGATATTCCTCTGCAGCCCATGGAGGAGATGATGGTGGAGCAGGTATTTCCGTGCAGCCCATGGAGAGGACCATGCTGGAGCAGATATCCACACTACAGCCTGTGGAGGGTCCCATGCCAGAGCAGGTGGTTATTTCTTGAAAAATGTGTGGTCTGTGGGGAGCCCATGCAGAAGCAGATTTATCCTGAAGGACTGAAGACCATGGAAGAACCCACGCTGGGGCAGGGGAGAAGTGTGAAGAAGAAGGAGTGTCAGAGAGGATCTGTCATGGACTGACCTCAAACCCTGACTCCCCATCACTCTGTGCTGCTTGGGATGTAGGAGGCAGGAGGTAGAGGACTAGGAAATGAAAGAGTGAAGTTGAGGCTTGGAAGAGGAGAAGGAGGTAAAGAGAAGGTATTTTAGTTTTTATCTTTGTTTCTCACCATCCAACCTGTCTTTGATTGGCAATATATTAAATCAATTTTCCTCAAATCAAGTCTGTTTTGCCCTTGGCAGTAATTGGTAAGTGATCTCAATATCCTTGTCTAAACCCATGTGCCTTTTCATATCATTCCCCCATGATTTTGAGCAGGAGGAGTAAGAGAGCGACTGGGTGGGTGTTCTGGCAACTGGCCAAGGTCAACCCACCACGGAGTCATATTACCAGAGCTCGCAATTTCACATTTCTAAAAGTAATGTATCAGAAAGAGTGGATTGGTTGTTTGTGCTGGAGAGCAGTGTTAACAATATACACGTTACCAAACTAAAAGAACTGCCATTGTGGGATGGTTGTGATGGGGATTGCAGGCAATTGGAAATACAGGTTGTGTTTTCAGAGTACAAGTTCAAGGATACATTCTGTTCTTTAATTTACATGGTAGTGTTGCCCTTTGGGTTGAGAGAAGGAGAGGAAGAAGCAAGTTTGGCTAGAAAAAAATCATGACAGCAAAGGAAAAAGAAATATAGCACAGAAAACATGATTAAATTTGAAAATGAGTTGTGTTTTTGGGTTAGTTTTGTCTCCATTCAATTTGACACTATTGAAATCTAGTTCTTGCAGGCTGAATGAGGTTAAGAACTAACGAGTTTGGATAACTGCAGTTAATTGGAGTTGCTACCTCCTTCATCACATAAATCAAATTAGACTGCAACTGTTTACATATGCATTCACAAACATCTTAGACTTTCCTGAGGCTGGTTTGATAGACAGATAGATAGATAGATATACATTGTAAAAAAATATTTTGAAAAATTTTATTTCTCTGTGTTTGTTATTTGAAAAAGAAATCAAGCATCAAAATCTGAACACATGCATACACACACAGGCACTGCTTTCCCTTTGGTGCATCTTATCCAACCACACGAGAAAAAAAGTTTGCCTTGTGCAGTTTCTTGCATAATTTTGCTGACCAAGAGGCTTGACTATTTCACTTACATGGAAAACTTCTATTTAATTCAGTGAGGATGAGATTAATATAAGTACTGCTTTAAACATCTATGTGATTGGTACAGGTTTATATATATATATATATTAAAATATAAAATAGCCTTTCATAACCACAGCTATATTAAGTGCATTTTACAAAACTGTGTCTGCTATATAGTGTTCCATAGACAGGTTCTTCAAATATTCTTTTTTTTTTTTAAATAAAGGCAGATATCTTGGTTACAAAATCACATTTCATAAGCTGCAGCCATATTACAGACCTTCTGAAGGTGTCTGCCTGCGCTCAAATCGAAGCCAGCCATTCTCTGTATGAGACTGTCACCAGGAGTTATCGTTTGACAGCTGTTTAATGTCTTTTGTGAAAAGAGCAGATGATGTCAGTCCAGTTTCTAGTAAAGGCTTCCATATCACAAAATCCACTACCTTAATTAGCGCTAATTGGCATCCTTGTTGGAGGTATCAGTAGAAAGGCCAAGGACTGAATAAGCATGAAGAATGAATTAGCCTCTCGCTCCTGGAGGTGTTCCCTCCAGAACACACATGAGGCACCCTGGCTTAATAGAATGTGGGCTGAATATTGAGTTGAAAGCAGCTGACAATCTTATACTTTTTAGGGGAAGTATATTTATTTATGAAAACAAAATGAGTAGAAAGGTTATAAAAATAGAATTAAAATCCTAAAGTGATTTATTAGATTAACAAAAGAATATTCTAATCCTTAAAATATATTTTTAAAAAAACCAGCATGAGGGTGTAATGGCCGGAAAACAACTGGAAAAGGAAAGAAAACTCTAGGATTAATCTGAATAAGTAAAACATGTAATACAAATAGCCACACAGATGAAGGACTTGTTTTTAAAAAGAGGATGACTTATGCACGTGGCCATTATCTGTGTAGTTGTGTACACACACACAAAAAAATGGTTTCACAGACATTCACTTGATTATTTCTGCTATTATTTAGTCCCTAGCTTCTGTTGGTTTTAAACATGTGTGTTAGTATTTGGCTTGATTTTAGCTCTGATGTGTGAAAACAAGTTAAACTGTGTTTTTCACATCTGAACTTTCTTCCTTATTAATTTTGGTTTTCTTTCTATAAAAGGTTGTGTTGTGGCACCAGTGTATGATAAAATATAGTAGTGGATACACCCTGAAGTGACAGATACTGAGAATATAACATAGATCCATCTGCAATGTATGCAGGAATGGCAGTGCCATTTCATGGCATATTTCTGAGATCTTCCTGTGTTTATTATATTTCAGTGTTTTTGAGCTGTAGAATTTCAACATCTGGGATTTGATCTTTCATTGATGCTGTGTTCAATGGCCATACTGGCTTTGATTGAGCTCTTTGCTACATCAAAACATCCTTGAAAAATCAGCTAACTGCATACATTGCAAAGTGGGAGAAAATACATTTCTTCTAACAGCAGCTGATTTAAAGCATTGCCAGTTGAATATTTGTGGGGTACAGCTTTCTGGATACCTTTCTTGTGTATTTGATGGACTGCCTAACGATCCCCCTTGTGAGACACATGTGCTGGGTTCCATTCCTGTAGTTGACTTAGTCTCATGAGGGAGGTTTATTTCTTGTGTTTAATTAGGAAGTTTTTTTCCAAAGCCCTGACTGCATGAGTGGTAGCAGTAAAATGCCATTACAAATCGGAAGGAAAGTCTGTCCAGATCCTCCTTGAAACTTAAATCTCTCTCTCAATCTCCCATTCATTCATCCTTCACCCAAGAGAAAGTCAGGAAGAACAAAGGAGTTTTGTGATATGACTTCGAGGTTAATGAACTAAGCTAGCAAAGCAGTTCTAAATTAACAACACTTTCTCACTGAAAGTGCCCTGCCTTCTACTATCTCATGTCATATATCAGAGAAACTGTTGAGTATATCAGCTCCTGGGAAACAGATCAACTTTCAGACATGGTCTCAAAGGCCTTGATTTCTCACACCTTTGAAACAGTGTGTCATAGGCCCCCTTCCTGACACACTTAACGGGAAGAAGAAAAAATGGTTGTTGTGGTTCTGATACCCCTAGCTGGAACCTGAGAAGACCCATGCTTGCGCAACAGCTGGTACTTAGCAATGCATTTGCTTCAGTGAGTACCTTGGAATATAGATACACCCATGCAGCATGGAGAAGAGATATTTAAGCTAATGTGCGGCAGTGGCACAAGAATTAATTGGACGTGAGAAGACGATGTCAGACCAGCAGATCTGTGAGGCTCTGGATCAGCTTCCCAGAAGGAGTTTTATGGGCTGCTTGTGAGTGAGTTTGGATTTATAGCTGTCTTCACAATAGGAAGAGCCTCTAATTTCTTCCTGTCCTTAAAAGTAGCCAGAAAATAAGAACACTGTCTTCCAGTTGGCAACAAGAACCTCACACTGAAGAAGGGCTGAAGGTTTCTACATTGAACTCTAAGACAATGTATATCTTTTGTCTACTTCTGTCTGATTAAAAGCTTCATTATTAATTCATCTGCCTACTTGAACACTGTCTAGGTTTTCAGACTGCTATGGCAAGACTATTGTCTTGTCCAGGAGACAAGACCGTATCACCGCATCCTGTGTCACCTTCACTGTCTGATTAACCTGATCTCTCCCACATCCAGCTCTGCCTCTGTTCTTTCCCAGCCTGTCTATGCTTATTTTTTCTGTTCCTCTCTGATCTTCTATCCGTCTTTTTTGCTGACAAATTGTTTGTTTGTTTGTTTGTTTGTTTTTTAAATTTGGGATATTGTCCCTATGGTCTTCTAATGACAACTAGGGACAAGTCATAGGTGCTGTCTTTTTTACATCTAAGTATTTCCCCAGCTCCAGTCACACATCTTCTAATTTCTACATCAGTCTTTCCTATTTATCACTTTAGCTTGTGATGACCCTTAAGAGTTGTTCATTTAACTTTATCACTGCAGCCGTCTGATCTCCCACAGCGAGTGCTTTGCTGCTTTTTATTTCAGCCTTTTTCTCCTCATTCTTGCTACTGTATTTTCACAAATCTATTATCTTTTTTAGCCTCACAGAATTGTTAAATGTGGGATCTGTTTGCCTCTCAAGGATTTGCCTTTTTTACCATGTTTGAAGGATCCTGTATAAGGTGCATGTGCACAAGAACTATATACATTACAGAGAATGTTACATGTTTTATCAGTCTTCTGTGTGCGGATGAGAGTAATAGAAATTGGTAGGCACTATATGCAGACATATAACTGCATGTGATCAACTGAATCACAGGATCACAGAATCACAGAATGTCAGGGATTGGCAGGGACCTTGAAAGATCATCTAGTCCAACTCCCCTGCCGGAGCAGGAGCCTAAATGAGATCACAGGAAGGTGCCAGGCAGGTCTTGAATGTCTCCACAGAAGGAGACTCCACAACCTCCCTGGACAGCCTGTTCCAGTGCTCTGTCACCCTTATTGTAAAGAAGTTTCTTCTGAAGTTTAAGCAGAACCTCCTGTGTTTCAGCTTACACCCATTGCACCTTGTCCTACCATTGGGCATCACTGAGAAGAGCCTGGCTCCATCCTCCTGACATTCGCCCTTTACATATTTATAAATATTAATAAGGTCACCCCTCAGTCTCCTCTTTGGGGCAAATTAGTAACATTCATATTTGGACTCACATAAATACTAATCACACTTAAATAAAAAAATCTAAATATGGGAATTGCATAAGCAGCCTGATTTTCATCCTCCAAATGAGGGGACTCTCTGATTAGAGACTTGGTTACAGGGAGAAATAAGAAATATTTCATGTCTCTACCAGAGGATTTGGAAATGGTGCAAGGATTATGTAGTTGTTCAGCAATAAGGAAGATGTAGTTTTAAGGCCTTGAAGAGCTGCACAAACCCAGTTGCTGCCAGTATCTCTTAGTAAGCAGAGAGTCCTGATGCAACATTTTACTTGACGCTCACATTAAATCAGTTGTGAATGAGCAGCTGTAGACACAGTAAGGAGTTGCACTGTGTCACTGCACTGGCTTCAGTTTAGTTGCTCCTGATTTCTGCTGTTGCTTAGAGCAAACAAGAAACCTCTTGTCACACAGATATGCACAGAGAAATGGCAAGGAATATAACTGAAATGTGTATATATGAATATTTTTCACCCTGTTTACATAAATATGTGTTTGATATCCAGGTGATGTCACTATGAGTATTTTCCTTACTCAATGTCGTTAAGAACTACAGTTCAAACAGGTGCTACCCTGAAAGTTAAACACCAAGACTTGTACACTGTCAGGCCTGTATGCAGAGATTTCTGTTAGCTATTTCATATTCTCCCCACCAGAAGATACTCCCTGAAGGAAACTGGAGTAAGATCTGGGCTGCTTAGTTTTATGGTTTTTGTCCATAACTGCAATGGTCTGTTCTGAAGTGACTATAAATGTAGTGATGTGAAAGGAAGGCCTGTGGCATAGGCAACACTAAGGTGGCTGTGTTCAGTCATCCTGATGCCTACATTCAGATCACATAACCTTGTTCTGAAAACTGGAATATTTGAGTTCTTAATATATCATACTTATATATTTTTTGTCCATTATGTACTACATATAACTTTTCATATAAGCCAAATACCGTTCATGTAAAATGATCATCAGTCACCATTGGATATTGCTTGGATCAGCAGTCCTACTGACTTGAACTAGGGCAGAAATGTAATAAAGACAGACTAGTAGAAAGAGGGTTGCTCCTCCTATAAAAATAGAGTAACTGGTTAATATCTAAATGAGAAACAGAGATAAGATTGTAAAATCAAGTTAAGGAAAGGAACTATTTAGCAGAGAGTAATTAAAATGGGAAAAAAATAAGAAAAGAGCTGGTGTGTTGCAGTAATTACACCTTTTCATAGTCATTGTTCCATCCAACAGATTCCTTGTGTCTCTCCTATTAGGCCTTTATTTTCTCTAACACCTGCCTTCTTGGCACTTGCATTGGTGGGAAAGAAAACAATTAATAATTTTCCAATTAAAGCAACATAGAAAAAAAAGAGAAGACTTTCTGGACTGACAAACTCATGTATTTGCTTGGGTGCCGTTAGCTCTGCTGACTGATACCACTGAAACCAACCTGAAGAATACAAAGTCCTCTTACATTCCCTACTGCCTTTGTTCAAATGAAATGGAACTTTCTCTTGGCTGTAACTGATGTAAGAGAAATGTATCGCAATTATGAGATTGAAAGTAATAACAATTTTATTCTTGGAAATGAATTTCAGTTAGTCATATTGGAGATCTGGTTCCTCACAGACCTATAAAAGTTGCATAAACACATCTTTTGATAAAATGCATTCAGTAAGATTCCTTTGGTCACACTGCAATATATTTAATCCACAGAATATACAGGAAAAGTATTCTGTGCTCTAAGCAAAAATATAATATACAAAAGGAATGCAAAATATTGCTTTGAAACATTTGCAGTGGTCTTTCAAGGTATGAAATTAATTAGAATCAGAATGTTGCTAATACACAGGAGAGCGTCATTTGATAACTGAGTGCAACTCCGTTCTTGTCTTTCAATAGGATTTAGATTCATAACTCCTTTGTACAGCTTTAAAAATACGACCTGTGTGCAGCTCTGCAATTTTAGTTTGGAGAGCTGCTCCCTTCGCCTCAGTGTAATGTTTCTGAAGAGCAGCACCTTTTGTCTGGAACAACAGACTCCCCAAACTGGCTGTGAAACAGAGGCCAGAAATCACGCCACAGTGCAAGCAGGGTTCATGTGTTAATATGCTGATCCACTCTGTCAGACACCAGCTTAAAATTGTACCTTGCCAAAAGCACAGGTGAAACACGCTTGGTGAGCCGAGCGCTGCCCTGGGTGCAAAGAAATTCAGAGCCCAGTTAACGCCAGCTGGGAAGAATAGGCAGGAGGGAATTTAGGATCTAGGGGGGAAACACAGGAACAAAAAATGGTTACTTTTGCTTGTAAAGGGTGCTGTGAGAACGTCACGTAGGCAAGGAATTACGTAAGACAGTTTGCTTTTATCTACCCACACAGAATTTTGCCTGTGGGTACACATGAGGATTAAGGCTCTGTGCTGTGTTCAGAACTCTTTACCTCTCCGCATTAAATGTAATGCAAGTCTTGTACCAGGTCTCTGTAATGCTGTAGCTCCCTGATCAGAGAAATGGGACACAGTCTTAAGTCAGAGGCTTGTCTTTTTCCTCTTCAATCCCTACTTTCATTCAAAAGCAATACTTAAATGTGCATGTAAAAAGAAGTAGTTCAGGGACAAAGGGCTTGGAGTGCCTAGCTGGATCCTTTGGAAGTTCAGAAATGATTACCCACATAATGAGTAATTTGTTAGTCAGTAACTAGATTTCATCTGTATTTTGATTATGTTGAGGCTACCTTATAGATTAATTTACATGCAGCTTATGTCTGATGAGGCTGATCCACATAAGGTCCAGCTGTCTTAATGTGTGTATATATTACATTTTATTCCCCATAGTTTAAAGCTGTGAATACCTTATGGTGTCCTGCTAAGAAGAGGGCTGGCGTATGTGCTAACACATCATAGCAATGGTAATAAGCCTTAGATTTTCACCCTGTGCCCTGGCTGCCCAAACTTGCTGTTTAAAGATACATTCTTGGCTGTATCATCTCTTGGGAGGCCAGCAAGCTAGAAGAAAAAAAAAAAAAAAAGTGAGAAAATACTAGTGATCCTGAAAAAGAGGCCTTTCCTGTGCCTTCCAGGAGGTGTTGCACCAGCAGATGTGAAGGGTCACTGAAAACTTCTGCTGATGGTCTGGGGTAAGACAGTGCCTGACAAGAGTGAAGAGAACAGCCTCCCACTTCAGTGCCCACATCCACACGTTTCCTGCCACTGCCATTTATCTGCCAAGCCTGTCTCCAAGATCTTTGTTTTGGGCTCAGGACCTACTCCACATCCTTACAGTGCCCTGCACAATTTGGTACTAAATGCATACGTTGTTATCTAGCCACTTCTGTGGGTGGGATTTGGGTGGAGAGACCTGCCTTGCCACCTCTTGAAGCCAAGGCTTCCACAGAGTGTGCCCATTGCGTATCTGGAGTAGCTCGGAGCATGGGGGCTGTCGTTCACTTTTCCGCTACACCAGTGTTAGAAAGTGATGCGTGTGTATATATGTGTATGTATAGTTTCTTCAAAATACCGTACATGTTTTAGGTCTCAGAAACCCACACAATAAGTAGATTTTGTAGGTAACTTTGCTGCTTGTTTTCCTTCCCCTTCAGGGCACTCCAGCCGTGGTTTTGAAAGTTAATATGTGCTGACAAACAGAAACTCTGTCTAGATTAGGAGTACCTGAAAGTCACACAACTGGAAAGGTACTTCCCAAAGACTTAGAGCCCAAACTGGACCAGTGTCTTCAATATATAGATATTGAATATTCAGACAGATAAATGAATTCAAGCTTTTGTTTTTTTACCCCTTAATAACATGCCAATTTTTCATACAGTTGTTGCTCAATTGATACCTATATTGCATCATACCTTGATTAAACTATGAAATGGTAATAAAATTTTAGCAGTTTCCCACCATAAATTTATATTTTTTAATATTTATTTAATGAAAATATACTACTTATCTTACAGTGTGATTTCTTAGCGTCAAACAATTCTGAAATCTCTAGTTGAGGTTAGTTTTAAAGAACTTTAATTCTGCTAAGGGTAATAATGCAGGAATCAGAATCACAGAATGTTAGGGATTGGAAGGGACCTGGAAGTTTGAGAATGAGATGAAGGATGGAGTATAAGCCTAGTGGAATGGTTTTAGGGGAGGTGCCAGAGAAATAATATTCCCGATAAGGTTTTGATGGCAGCCTGGTGGTAGGTTTATAGTAGATATTTTGAACTAAGCATGTAACTTTATTTTAATAGTGTTTCTATGTCTATAGCTATTGTTATGTCTTAACTACTAAATCACAGCCACAAAATATATGCTAGTAAAAGTCCTAATTAAAGAAAAAAATAGTTTAAAATATGTATTGCAGAACCAAGCAACAAGGTCATGTAACCCAGACACATGTGCTGTTCACAAGCGTACAATGGTGTAAGGAATGCCCACGTAGTAGCAAAGCTTTAGTGTCTGTGTGTGTGTGTGTGTGTGTGCACAGTGTACACGTCTCTCAAATTGGAAGATTTAAGCCCTGTACATTAGTTATTCAAACACTTTTTGCAAACCATTGGAGCTGTTCCACATTTCATGGTTGTGACTGTTTTCATGCACTTGTGGGATAAACAATATGCCCTCTCATGGGCACAGAAAATAGGCAGCTTCTGCCTACTCATGATTTTATGCATCTTTTTGCTATCTCAGGGAGCTGAATATAAAATTTAGTATTTGGGGACTCTGTAGATTTGTGACAATGGAGAATCTATTAAAAGCAGCTAGGTTATATATCCTTTATCCTTTTTTTTCAAAATGTAATGCAGTATTAAAGTAAATCAGACCAGGGTGATTCGAAGTGGGTTATCAATGTAAGTTACAATTATTAATCACTTCATATAACTGGTATGGAATATGATTTCAGGATCAAAATTGAACAAGAAGAACTTATTTATGCAGGAGTATAATTTTCAGTAAATAATTTATTAAGTTAATTGTTTCTTGCTATGTGAACTGTCTGTGGCCAGATGACTGCCTTCAAAATTTTTGTTGTTTGGTGTTGTTAAATGATTCTTGGCCAGTAGCTCTTGTGCAAGTAAGATATACCATTTATTCATTGTCGTGTATGACTGCCTGCAGGTTTTTTTCAGTATTAGCTGCTCTGAGCTGTTTATAAAACCAGGCAAAGAAAGATGGAATACATCCTGTGTTTGGGGAATCCCTTGTAGATGCATAATTTGAATAGCACGTATCTCTTAACAGTTGAAGCAAGGTATAGCTGTCCTAATTGCAAACACTCAAGTTTATTAATTCAAAATACATTTTATGTGCTGACTTGTATTCATGGTGAGAAATGTGTACTAGAGTTCTTGCGGTAGGTATGCCCAAAAGGAGAATGAGCATATGACTAGAAAACAGATTTAGAAATAGTAATGGAAAATATCATTTTTTTACTATATGATCAGCATTATTACTTAATAAAATGTGTGGGAGGAATGAGATGTTACAATACTGGCAAAGTCCTTGCAAAGTGAATGGGCGTGTCACCTTTTGAATTGTCTACTGAAGCATGGTGCTACCAAAATAATCCACTTGCAGTGTAAGTTCAATTTCACTCAGAATCAAAGCACACCCTACAAAATGTGCTAAACCAGGATGCAAAGTTTTGAAGTACATTGTGTTGCTCAGCTATGAGCAATTTGTGGTGAGCAGGGTTCACAAATGCGTGAGAAGAAATGGTTTCAGTTCGAAGAGACTTTTGCTATAGAGTGTAGAACCTGCAGTGTCAGTCACTGGTTTCTTTGTCATACAACAGTAATCTCAGTATGTTGTGCCAGGAGAAAAGAAAAGGATGTATATCCTATTTTTGACAGGCAAAATGTGGAACACAGGACAGATTCTGAGTTTTTCAGTGCTTTTGTAAGACTCATGAAATGCTTGAGTTCACAAGAAAACACAACAACTGTCATATATTGTGTTTGTATGGATACTACAATGATCTTGGGTGATTGAGGGTGAAGAAAGGTGTTCCCGCATATAACTTCATGGACTATAGGCAGAGGAAGCCAAATGAAATCTGTACTGTCACCCAAAGTTGTACAAACTGCCAGGTACTGCTGCTCTCATCTTCTGTACCAGTATGTCCAGTTGCCGTTTTCAGTGCTCCATTGTGATGAATTGGTAAAAGTGCCTCTAAAGGCCCATTTTCCTCCATGTCAGAAGGAAGTATATAATTTACTGAGAACGTAAGGTGAACAATATCCTCTAACTCCCAGCAAATTTAAAAACCTTCATGGGCTATACCTACCAGAATGTATACTTGCTTTTTCATTGTACCCAGTCATGACAGGTAACGAGTTCAAGCACTTCTTAGACTGTATCAGGGAGGATTTGATAATGAGAATATAAACTGAGATTATGTGCCCAAGAGTAGGCTGAATATTACATTGTGTAGAGTTAAGAGATGCCAAAACATACAACTGCTTGTAAAGAACAGCATATAATCAGAAAAGCAAAACTCGTATTCCCCTAACTAAGTTCTCCTGTTAAAGTATTTAGTAGAACTTTTTAGTTTAAGTATTTAGTTTAAGAACTGGGATTAGGTGTTCACCTCAACTAATAGACTGTCAGCCTATTAACTCTATATGCATTTGTGTGTGTGTGAATAGCATTTGGGTATTTTTTTTCTCTTTCTCCTGCCCTCTTATTTTCTGCCTTCCCACCATTTTCCTCTCTGTTTTACTTCTAAATTGGAAGTCTTTTGTCCCTGTCTGTTTTATTGATCCTTCCTCCTTCTTCTCTCCGAAGTAGGTGTATCTTTTAGAAGTTGCTTCTTCTCTGTACTTGATTTTCCATAAGACCCATGGTAAGACCAGAAAGGAAGGGAATGATGGGAACAGCTTTGATCTTATATTTTGGTAAATGTACAGTGCCAGGGTAGGAGGAAAAAATCCATTCCAGCATGTGTATTTGGGGGTGAGAAGTGGGAGGAGGCTGGAGAAGGGGGTTTTTGTGCACTCTGGCTTCAGAAGGTTGCTGTGAACTCTACATGGACAGAAAAAAAGGGGGAAAAACATCTGTAATCCTAGTTTATGCTCTTTTCACCTTTTTGGAGTTGCAAATGAAGCATGGATCCTTTTGTAAATTCCAGGAGGGACTATGGTACCCTGATCCTTTTCCTAAAAACACCTTATTTAAAGGAGGGGTGCCAAGCTTGTTCTTTTAGGAGAGCTAGGGACTCCACCCATTTGACACTACTTGCCTTACGTGTTGTTAAGTGTTAGGCAGTACAAAAAGTAGAAAAAAAGGCTTGAGTCTGGGAAAAAATGTTGCAGACAAACCTATGTTCTAGCTTTATCACAGTGCAGTTTCGATGCTACTTTCAAATTTGAAGTGAACGTATAGGGATTGACTTTGTGGATTGACACTGAGCAGGCTTGTATAAGGATTGGGGTTTTAAAGCTGTATGTAAGGAAATGCTGATTACAGTTTCTGCTTTCTAACATCCTTGGGATCAAATTCTGCCCTAATTTAACCATTGCTTAACCCTTCTAACTCTCCTGGTATAGCCCAGAATGAAAATGAGAGCGTCTGTTCTCATTTCACTACCTGCCCAACTTACCAAATATCAACAATGCATTCAGTGATATTCTCTGTCTTACACACATACACATCTCAACAACTTTAGTAAATGCTGACATTCTAACAGAAATTACCTCAACTATTAGGTTACTATGCAAATAAACACATTTGGTTTGTTTATAGCTTTCTTTTCCATATTGACTGAAAGAGTAAGGGAATTGTTAAGGATAGAACAAGTCAGAGTGGGAAAGCTGAGCTGAATCTAAAGGAATCTAGCATGTTGGATCTGCTGAGCTTTTGCTGGCTGGTAATTTCTTTATTTCTTATGAAGGAAAGTCAGGTTTGTCCGTACTTGTTATATGACTCATAGGTAGCTGAATTAGATTCTGACTATTGACCTTTCAGGGACATAAAAGGTCCAGCATTGAAGACCAAATTCACTAAATCAGTGATGCCTGCCATTCACGCTGATCTTCTGGAGCACATAATTCATTCTGAAGATAGAATGTGGAATCTGCACTTAAAAAAAGAAAATCAGTGCTCTTTTCCTTCTTTTTTTAACATATCTTAAGTTTCAATTTCATTTGTGAATGTCTTGCAAGTTTGGAATTCAAACCTTCAAGGATCAAATGAAATCTTGGGTATGTAAATTACTAATTCATTGTTAGAAAACATGAATCACATGGTATTGAATAGAATTAATAAAGAGATAGGGATCTTTATCAGCTACTAAAACTGAACATTTGCCTCTTTCAATGTTCTGTAGAATGTTTCACTTTATTTATAAATATAACTTCAACATTTAGAAACAATAATATTTTGAAAACATGATATTTCCATGAGAATGAGAAAAATTCTTTACTTCCCATATTCAAAAGGTTTCATAGCTTTATACATTAGCAACAAAATGTAAAATCATATAGGTACTTAATTCTGAACTTTATTTACTTACATAAGTCTTATAAATACTTTCAGCACTTATGCAGTAGTAAATATAATAGAAGCATTATGTATATCCTTCTGTTGTTGAAAAAGCTTGTTACTTGGAATGCTTTGTGGGAATTCCATTGCAGTATTAGGCAGTTCTTGCTCTGCACTGGGCATGTGTAAAACTCGTGTAAAAAGTGTGAATAAGATAAATTCCATTTGTATACTTATTTACTGGCCTTAAATATTGACCCTAACAATATTTATTGTGTTTGGACCAGTGTTTTTTCCTCAGTGCTGCAACATACTGAAATTGAAACTTATTCAAGCTCTCTAATTATAATATCATAACAAATAACATCTCTTCTTATAATCATAACAGAGTTTAGTATTGAATTAATGCCTTAGTCGAGGAAGAATCTGTAGCTGAGTAGCTCTCTGAAGGTCTTTAGCGAAGAAAGTGTGTCTGAATGTCTAGAAACAAAAATGCAATTTAATATAGAGAAATATTTATTGAAACACCACTGCTCATTCATATAGAATGATAAATAAGTGAAGTTTGCTTAGGATGTAGGTCGCTAAAGAATGAAGGGAGAGATAGGGCTGGTAACTACTTTGAAAAAAACCCAACCTCTTTCCAGACTCAAGTGTTAAATGAAAGAAAATGCTGGAGAAGAGGAAAGGTGGGTGGAGACATGCACACACATAAACACACTTGCACTCTCGAGAGAGGGAAGGAATTGTGTCTTTGTTATAAGAAAATATCTGCTCCTATGATCTATTCTAAACTCAAGTAGTCTTTTATTAGTTCACTCAATATCACACTTTCCCATCTGTGTAAAAAGAAATCTTCAATATACAAATGCCAGAGTGCAAGATGTATCCTTGATGTCACCTGTGAAATGCCAGCCACAATATACCAGTTGAAGGGAGGATCCTCGTAGGAGATCAACTAAAATGTTGACAAACTTAGAGCTAGACTGGGAGATCCAGACAGAGGCGCGATTGGGATATGTCTGTATTGCAGTCCCAGTGATGAGACACACAGTAGTGAAATATACGTATGTTTTATCTTAAAGCTATTGCTAGGCTAGCTCAGATCCTGATAGGAAGGAGCTGCATGTGGGCTACATGCCGTGATGCTCAGTGAGGCAGTGTGAACTTACTTTGGTTGACAGGCAAGCAAACAGTCTCAGCATTTATTTTATTTTGTTTTATTTATTATTGCTTCCTTAGAAGCAAACTTTGTGCAGGAAATTTAAAGAAAGTTTCAGTACAATACAGTAAGTTAGAAAGGAGTTAGGTCCTGAGAATTAGCACATGGCAATGACAGTCAGATATTAATGAAGGAGTGTGTGTGTTTGAGTTTGTGTGTGTACAAATTCATCACACATTGCTTTTGTAACTGAGCTACATGACCATTTTATTCCCTAAGGAAATACAGAAAATACAATAAATATCTTAGATAAATTATGTAATTAAAGGCAGAAAGTGAGGTATTCGATGATGACCACCCTTTTACACATGTACATATACGTCCCTCATGCTTAGAAAAGAGACTGGCTTTTGTTTTCCTAGCATCATTAGCTGAAACAGAGTATCAATTAAAACTAACCTATTGTGTTAAAGCTTAGAGATCTCTGTGCTCCTGTAGAGGAACTGTGCCCTTGGGTTATGATACCTCTTCCCCGAGCAGGATCCTGAAGTCCTTAGGGTTATCTGTGCTGCAGATGTCTCTTCTCTTTGGTACTTGTCTTAATGAGTCTCTCTGGACTTCATTTCCCCATTATTCAATCTCTCTTCTGAAGTTAGGGGCTGCCAGAACAGCATCTTAACCAGTCTATTTGCTAAGACTTCCCTCATCAGCCTTCTGCTTCTTTCACCTTCATCAGAATGGAGGCGCCCTATGGAAGCCTCTTTTATGATCCTTCTTTCCCTGACTCGAATTTGGAAATGTTTCTTTTTTACTTTGTTATACTGCTTCTTCCTTGTATGTACGCAAGGTGATTTCTTGCTAATTTTACTCTAAGAAATAGGAAAAAGAGGGTTCAGAGGAGCATCAAAAATTTCTCT
The DNA here is from genome assembly GCF_000700745.2 of Antrostomus carolinensis. NCBI lineage: Eukaryota > Metazoa > Chordata > Aves > Caprimulgiformes > Caprimulgidae > Antrostomus > Antrostomus carolinensis. Next base: position 14,268 of record NW_010310068.1, on the reverse strand, counting down.
GACCACTGCGGCTTCAGTTAATAGCCACCTGCCTCTTTGCTTTTGTCTTCTTGCCTTCTATCATATCAACATAAATCACTCAACTTTCAAAGGATATCCTCTTCTTCTCTTTCATCTCCTGTTTATTAATGAGCTGATTCCTTACTCCAAACTCACTATAAAGCTGACTTCTATATGGAAGCATCTGGACACTTTCTTCTGTGCTTTCTCTTAATTTTGAGAGGACTGTCCTAATATTATCTCAGTTTTCTCCACTATTCCCTCTTTAAAACTCTCCTTTGCTGTGATGCCTGCTGATTCCTCTTCTTTCCCATTTCAGCCTCCTGAGCTAGACAGATGCTATTGACTTTTTCTTTTCTTTGCTAGAGTGCTTCAACATCAATCCTAAGGTATTTCTGGAGAGCTTCTAAGTCTTGTTTGGAAACTTGGCATATCTTATAATTAAGTGTTTTACACTCTGAGGTGAAAATCAGCCCCACACAGAGAGCAGGCTAAACATGCATCACTGAAATCTCAAAAACGCATTAAAATAGGTGGAATGACCAACACTAGAACAAACGTAAAATCCTTAGGTTTTAAATGCACGTAAGTCTAAAACACTGCTTTGGCTACCTACCCAAGAGATTTTGACTATGGACATCTCACTTCAGTAATGTAAATGGATTTTAGGAAACTCTCAGGTTTAGTTACTTTTAAATTATCAGCCCCTCTGAATGCGCAGGTAGTGATAGAAGATTCAGGTTTTTTCTAGTAAGGATCATTCCGTATCATGGCTTTGCATCTAACTGAGATGCAGAGATCCAGGATTCATTCCACACTGAAACAGCAGAAACATTGCTGGATGCAGTGAAGAGTGTCTGGACCCCACTCCTGGAATTCCATAAACCATCACTGTTTTAAATAGATGAAAATGAAGACTATTGTAATTTTGTATTTTAAACTGGACTTTTGGTTTTGTTTGTTTGTTTGTTTTTTTGAATTCCTTTAAATCTTTTGCAAGCTGAGATGATAATACTATTCTTTAATTTTAATTAAAGCATTCCACAGGAAGCCTGCTTGGATGTGTAACGCTGCTGTGTGGACATGCATGTCAATGCAGGGCTGTCTGCATCCAGCCCTGCATCCCACTAGGCTCCCAGTGCTATTGTGGGAGCACCTGGGGATCACAGAATCACAGAATGTTGGGGATTGGAAGGGACCTTGAAAGATCATCTAGTCCAATCCCCCTGCCAGAGCAGGAACCTAAATGACATCACATAGAAAGGCGTCCAGGCGGGTCTTGAATGTCTTCAGAGAAGGAGACTCCATAACCTCCCTGGCCAGCCTGTTCCAGTGCTCTGTCACCCTCACAGTAAGCAAGTTTTTTCTCACATTTAAGCAGAACCTCCTGTGTTCCAGCTTACACCCATTGCCCCTTGTCCTACCATTGGACATCACTGAGAAGAGCCTGGCTCCATCCTTGTGACATTCGCCCTTAACATATTTATAAACATTAATGAGGTCACCCCTCAGTCTCCTCTTCTCCAAGCTAAAGAGACCCAGCTCCCTCAGCCTTTCCTCAGCAGGGAGATGCTCCACTCCCTTAATCACCTGTGTGGCTCTATGCTGGACTCTCTCAAGCAGTTCCCTGTCCTTCTTGAACTGTGGGGCCCAGAACTGGACACAATATTCCAGAGGTGGCCTCACCAGGGCAGAGTAGAGGGGGAGGAGAACCTCTCTCGACCTACTAACCACACCCCTTCTAATACACCCCAGGATGCCATTGGCCTTCCTGGCCACAAGGGCACAGTGCTGGCTCATGGATACTCACTGCTACTCACCTGTTACCTCCAAATTATCTGGTTTTATAATAGAGGTGGAACTTGTACAAATTATCCTCTCTGTGTCTCACTAGATCCAAAGGGCTCTGTTAAATGAAGTCCTGTCAAGGTGTATAATTTTCCCATTTATTTTTCACCAATTAGACTTTGAACTTTTTGTCTGAATAATGCTTAAAATTAGCAGAACTAGTAATGATAGTTACAGGATACTTTAATGTCGGCTTTTCATGCATGAAGAATTTGATTGTATTTTGTAAATAATCCTGTAACTTCCTGGCATTCTGCTGTAGATACTGAAAACTGCCATGTTCTGTAGGAAAGTTAGTGTTAGTTTTGCAGTCTTCAGTTCAACTTATCCCTGTAAAATTTGAGTTTGATTTGGGTGTTGAGCATTGTGTTCTATATTGTATCTTACAGTTTGTGTTGCGTTACTTGTTAATGTGATTTGAAGCTGTACTTGTTTAGTCGATGACTAAAAGCAGCAATTAAATGTAAAAACCAGATTAATATAGTAAAGTTGATGGAACCTGCTGGTCATCAGCTACACAGAAGAAGTGAAAAGAGGTAGCATGCTGAGTCTAAGGAAAAAGAAGTAGAGCATGTGATGGTTCATGTTCCCAGGTCAGTGGCAAGGGAGGCTTCATGCTTTCCTGACGCCTCACACAAAGAACTGGAAAATCAGTGATTCATCTTCCGTGGTAGCAAATGTGTAGCACATGCAAAAATTATGCTAAAGGAGTTTTAAATTGAGTTGTAAAAAAGCATTTCCATACTCTAAGAAAGTTGCAAAATAGACCCCAACTGCAAAATTCAGGCATACAGAAGCCCAGCAGTTTGGTTGGGGCCCACTCATAAAAAGAGTGGTTTTGAATGTGAAAAGAGATAAAACTTCACCAACGTAGTAGCATGCAGAGGGTGCATATGCAAGTGAGGCATTACATTTTATGTGTCTATTAGTTTCTGACTTTCTCAAAGGCTTTGTTATAGGTCTTCTAGATATAAGCAGGCACAGTTTTATATAGGTGTCATTTATTCAGTCACCATGCAGACTCTAAAATGGATCCTATCCAAATTGGCAAGGTACAAAGGAGTGAATGCCCATATTTTCAAGAGCAGGACTGAGACCCAAGGTTGTAAAATAAACGACAAACATAACCAAATTGAAACAGAAAAAAGAAGCATTTTGTGTACTCTGGGCACAATCAGAATTTATGGCAGTTTGAAGATGAAGTTGAAAGCAGATACAAGAAATGCTAATACTTTAAATTGGCTATTTAAGTTTTCACTCTCTTTTTATTCCTTTAATTTTTATTTCTCTGTAGACTTGTAAGCCAGGGCAAAGCACTTCACTTTTCTTTTCAGACTGCTCTGAAGAGGAAAAAAAAATAAATCAGATTTTTGACCACAGATGTTTCAGTACAATGTATTGTTCACATACCAGTTATGAGAATTATTAGAGAAGTATTTTTAGAGGAAGAAGTTTAAATATATACACTGGTGAAACTGTTCTGCCACTGACTTTGTTTTCCAACTGAATGTTTAATGTGGCTTGATTTTTGTACTGAATTAGCCATAACTAGGGTGAATTTGTTGGGCAGTGTGGCACTATCCCTTTAGATTTATTATGCGAATTGGCTCCAAATGATTTTTTTTTTTCAGAAAGAATCGTATTTTGCAACTCTTACTCGTGTTTTCACTCAGTGTTAATTGTGTAAAGTTTTAGATCTCAATTTTAAGGATGGAATTAGCTAGCCCTGTAATGGTGTGTATCTCTCTCCAGTCACTGTAAAGAAAGCTTTTAGATGTCGTGTCTGGCTGAGTTTACCGCAGAGCTGCTGTTGCAACATGCATGATCTGAGGACATAAATGAGCCAAGCTTAGTGTGAAAAAGAGCTATCTTGTATTAGGCCAGATTCATAGAGAAATATTCAAGCCCTTCCTCACATCTGAAGTATAAGCACCGATCTGTATTAAGCTTACAGTAGTTTAGCCTGAATATCTGACTTCTGGACATCCATTGCTTTGTTAGGAGCCACGAATAGGGCTGCAAAGTCTACACTAAAAATGTCAGCGAAAGGAATTATTATCCTGGGAATTAAAATGGGTTAGGTGTCCCTGAAAATATGAAAAATCTTGTTCAGATTTAATCCAAATGTATATTAGATTGGCTTGGGGTAGGGTTTAATCTCTTATTGCAGTTTTACTGAGTAGAAAATTAAATAGCTGCCGGATGTTGCAGACAGGTGTTTGCAGAAAGTCTGCTTTTGCACATTATCACATACCAATTAGCACTCAGATGTGTAGCACTTTCCATCCTCTCCGTACTTCCCAGTTTCTAAGAGATTCCCAAAAAATTCAGTTATGCAAGCAAGACTTGCTCTGCTGTGCCTTTTTAGATGCTGAGGAGGATTGAAAGAAGCTGAAGGAGATGACTACATATAAGAAGACATTCCACAGGCTGAATTAAAATGCAAGCAGAGTTGCCCTTGAATAAAGGAAAATGTTTATTTGTACAGAATAGGGATTTGACTGCAATTTAAGACACTTCTGCAACTATTTCTTTATGGCACCTTCTCAGCTAGTCAGGAAACATGCAGCAAAACTTGAGAGGTGCGTTTTACCTCTTGCCTTTGACCAAAGACAGCGATAGTCTGTGGAAGAATGCAAAGGATGTTTACCCACAGACATATTCTCTGATGTAAGCCAAAAAGGACTGACTGCACTTTTTAATTTCAGTCAGCTAGAGTGAAATTAGGCTTCCTGTTGTTTTTGTTTGTCTCCAGTCCAGGACTGGAGATGAAATCCCTGCAACAAACGTAGGCAGACCCCCGGGGCAAGTTCCTGTCATTTTAAGGTATTAAAAATGAGTGTTTGTAGGATCTTGCAATCGTAGCATTTAAGGATTAGATTTAATCTTGAAAATGTTTTTCGATTAATTAATCCTGAAGATACTTATCAGCAACCAGCTTAATTAATAAATATAGAGGAATATAGGAATATATATCTATGTCTTCCAAAGAGCAGTATTGGTATGTCCTGAATTTCTCTGCAAGTCCACATTTAATGCATCTTCCTTGCACCATTTCCTCTGCCTTCTAATATAATTCTGTGTGCAATGTATTTGGAAGCATACGGTCTTCACATTTCTAGCAGGTAGGTGTTTGTGCATTTACTTGTGCTCCCAGTGCTTCTGTTTTAATTGCAGTCCCTTTTCCCTTGCAGCGCTCTGTTGCTGACAGTAGGATCAGTTGGTGATGCTGGGCAGCGCTATTATGGCCGGACTCCTGACTGTCTCAAACCTGTGTGGAGTCTCATACGCTGACTCTCCCAAACAGGCAGGCATTTTTAAAGCTATATTAATACCCTCCCGTGTTTTTGTATGGCAAAGCTCACTAGTCAAGGAGGGAACCTGACAGTTTTATCTTGAAAGTGGTCTTGCATACCGATTTTCTGATGGCCTACTACCAAATAGTACTATTTGCACCTACACTGTGTGCTTTGTGCAGAGCACCACGTAATGTTTCACAACAAACATCAGTTAATACTGAAGGATTAATGGAAGGGAGTTGACTTAGAGAGATGAGAGGGGAAAGAAATTACAGTTACAGGGAGTGGCAGAATTAAAAGTGCAACTTCTAACTGCAAAGGAGATTTTCATCCTTAGAGGGGTGGGGGAAATCTCTGTTCAAGAATAATGAACAAATTTCTTTTAGGAAAAAATGTGCTTTGCAGATGTCGGGGGCTCTTATGCCCTGCTGCTAACATGGCATCACATTTTGTACAAAATATAGACACAAATAGATGTTTCTATTTATGAATATAATATGAGCTCTTGTGTACAAAAGGAAGAAAGCCCATAGTCATTAGACATCAGCAAACCTCAAAAACATTAATTCATGAATTTATTTATTTAGAAAATAAGTTAGTGTCCCCTGTGTTACATTACCAGTCTATACAAGCTTATCTCCCTTATCTTGAGTTTCCTTACAGTTATTAACCACAACAAAATAATTGCTAAATACAGAGGCATAGCAGATAAGATTTTCCCAGCATGTTTATAGTATCACTTTACGATATGAAATGTATCTTTGTCTTCTGCCTTACCTATATACATGGAAAATGTTTCTCCTGCATGAGGAGGGAAAAACATTGAAAGATGAGTCCATGCACGCACACTCAAATGGTTTCCTAAAGATTCTAATCAATCATTGTTGCTGCTTTTCCTGTGCTCCTCCATGGTAATAAGAGCTACCATATTGCTTTTGTCATGCTAGCTCACTACATTTAGACATTCAAATGCATCGTTCTTCTGTAAAATATGAGTAAGCAAAAGTACATCTCAGATAATAGCACTAGAAATATGGGTAGGAATTCTTCACCTCCCATGCAGATTTTTTACTGGATGCCGTACTATTGCTTTGCTGACATTGAAGTGTGTTCCACTGTTTCATCATGCAAGGTTCAGCGCTTGCTTTTTAGCTTCCTGTCTTTATATGAGTCTGTCTCCTAATCATTAAGATCACAGGTGACTGTTGTTCTCACCACCTCTGTCTGTGGCATCTTTGAAAATGTCATCTTCTGTCTCTTCTAAATGTGCGTGGGGGGGTTTGTAAGTTAGAGACCACACATGAATAAAAATGAAACAGCAAAGTAAAATAATTGATTTAATAATTAAATTACTGTTGTTTTAAGTTGTGTAAAAGCATAAAGGAAAGATAGTGTCTTTAAACAATTTATGTTATAATCCATAAGAAACCCACCAGTTTCAAAAGAAATCACACACATGTCAGAACCTCCCACAAGCAGAAAAGAATGGAAACACCATAAGAATAAATAAATTTGTTAACTCTCTTGAAAAGGTTGTTTCCAAATGTCATCACTTCTGTGAAAGTTCCTGTGTTGACAGAGCCATGAATGAAAGTTCTTTTGTTGTCATTTGGACATGTGCAACAAAATAAATGCTGTGAGGTGAGAGATGGGGGGGAATTTAAGGGGGTTTTTTTGTATGCCCAAATCCACCTAAACCTGCAAAGACTGCTGCTTGCCCAGTTTGTTAAATACCATTGTGTGTGTTCAATTTAAATAAAAATGAAAAATTGCTTAATGTAAATATTCCAAGTGATGACATCTCTTACAATGGTTCACATGGAAAAGAAAAAAAGCAGAGATCAGTAGTCAAGCTCCAAGAGAAATACTTCTGCTCCTTCACTTCATCATCCTAAAAGGGACAGATCTTTCAAGAAGGTTTCTGTAGCCACTGTGTAACTTTCTAGAGATTATTCTGACTACTGCAAAATCTTCTGTGTTGTCCCCTTTAAACTGGAGCATCTGTATGCAATTGGTAATGCAGAGTTACATACAAAATATCAATTAATATGTGCAAATTTCTAGACTTGATAGAAGAAATGATGGGTTCTTTAGGTACAATATTTGACCATAGTTGGGAGCTGTGTAATCTGGTTGCACACAGAATACTAAATGCTGTATCAAATATATATTTCCATCATATATTTTGGACCTTCAAGACACAGTTCAACTCTGATGTCAGCTAGGACTTCAGTGAGATGGTGACCACTTCTGCCAGGTCAGAATTTGATTTTGTGGAAATGAAAATGTCAACCAAGAAGCTGAAATTTCTTTAAGAAATTGGGCTACTCTTGTCATGTATGGTGAATTTAGAGCTAACAGAAATGTTAATAAGGTTTATTTGTGATGGAGTTTTTTAGCAATGTATACAGAGACAGAAAACATAAAATTCTTTTCCTTGTAGGAAGCCCTTGAGTATGCTGTTAGCATCAAACACTAACAACATTTAGTCATTAGTGACCTGCTCAGTGCTTGAATTGGTGACCTGAAGGAGACAGACCTATTACCAATCCACTGAAATAATCTTTTTCACACTTGCAGTGAATTTTCAGCTCTGGTACATGAAGAAGAATCACTGCTGCATGGCCTTCAAACTCATGCATCTGCCTGCGTGACGGTCTGTGATGACTGTGTCTCTGAAATGCGGTGTCAGGAAGCTCGCGCCAGCTATGGATCCCGCATTTCCTCAGGCTGCCTTGCGCGCTTGCGCAGCGGCGCGTGCATTGGTGCAGCCGCCGGACAGACCTGGGCGAGTCTGATCAATTCTGCAGTTGTCTCACCCTCTAGTGGCTCATCTGGGAAACGAGATGTAAATGACACTTAAATATTAGTGTTGGTACTTAAAATCTAGGGTACTGCTCTCTGTATTTTCAGCTGACAACTGTGGGGAGGCCGTACTTGCAAACTGCAGTGTGTGGTGACTAATTTCAGTCTGCCTAAAACTGCGATGCTGTCCACTGATCTGAAGATCTTGATTACAGGGGACGGCAGGTAGAATAGGCTTTTCCGGTGTTTTTTCACCATTTATATAAGCTGTCCACAACGGTGTGTATGGCAGTTTGAAAGAAGGGTGGTTTCGTATTATTCATATCTAAGATAAAATCTTTTTTAGTATATGTCTGAGTCCCATGTTGCTGAAATCAGGCCATGAATTTTATTCTCTGAGACGCATACACACTATGTGGTTAAGTGACACAGTACCAGTGTGAAGCAGTGTGCTTAGTTGCTTAGTTGCTTACATAGCTGTTTTATTTGAGCTCTGTCTATTCATGCTGATAGAAAAATAATCTTAAAAGATTTTGAAGTCCTATTTATTTATTTGTAAAATCTGTGTGGACATCTGAATAGTGATACCTGAACAAAAGAATTAAAGAAAACATACGTATAGACAGGGTATTGACTCTTCACTGCTGCACTCTCTCTTGGCATTCAGAATTATATGCCAGAGGCTTTTGTGCCTACAGTGGATACATTTAATACCTGATGGCAGGTGAAAATGAAGTCATTGATGGAGTTACAGAGATCTGGAAGTACAGATCTATTTTATGCTGATAGTTGTTTTTGCCAGAAACATAAGCTGTGTGACAGCTTCACTGAAAATATGTTGCTCATGGTACAAGCAAAATTGAGCCTAGTATAGTATAGTAATTAATTTATGATATATTATTTGTTTGAGCTTTGTTCCACTATTGCTTTTGCATTATCTATTTAGCCAGTGTTTTTTCAGGGTATCAGCAGTGAGTCAACTAAACAAATGTCATGAGTTAAACCTCATTGTCCTGCACACAAGAAAATCTGATTTTTTTTTTTAGATTTTGACAACAAATCCTTCATTATGAACTGAATGTTATCAGATTTGACTACTGAAATTATTGCAGTACTGCTTTCCCCAAAATACTGTAACTGATGTTCTTTATCTGTTTCCATTGCTACTTTTGGTCAATCTAGGACATGTTTATTGTTGATTACCTTTAACAGGTAATCACGCCTTACCTTTAACAGTACAGGTATTTAGGAAAGTAAACACGTAAGTCTCCAAGTCCAGA
>NW_010310068.1:310-5010 GCF_000700745.2 Antrostomus carolinensis | reverse complement strand
TTTCCAGATAAGAATAATCAGAACTATTTCTGGCTTCTTTACTCTTTCTTCAGCTCTCCATCTCCTCACAGGAGACTATCCCTATGCTGGGATAGTCTTTTGTGCTAATCAGCATAAACAAACAAGTATTTTAAATTTCTGCAGGAACTTCTTCCTGAAAGTCAGGGGTTTGTCCTGCTTCTATTGGGAATTACTGCAAGGAAGCAGTGGAGAAACAGTCATTAAAATGAGCCACTACCTGTAGCAACATAAAGCATAGGCAAGAGTTGCTGTGTATTGCAGAAGGCAATGATGTTTGAAATATTAGCATTTGGCAGTCAACGCTTCTGTATACTGCTGCATCAAAGGTCTGAGCCTTAGCTGGAGGGAGCTCTAAGGTATGTGAATCAGCCAGTAGGGAATTACTTGCTTTTTCTTTCATTTTACATAGAGATCTCTCTTCTGAAAGGATTTTGGATAGAACTAGCACAAATTAGGTTGTGAAATGAGTTGCCATGTGTTCTCTTATTGCAGATCATGATAGTTGTAAATGAGATGTGAATTTTCAAAACCGGTAAGTGATGCTAGAAGAGAAGCAGGAGAGAAAATGTCTTCATCTGAGAGGATTGCTATTTAGAATAGGATAACTGGCTTATGCCTCTGGCATGAGTTTAAGACCATGAGTGCCCTAAAAGTGAGATATGTGTTTAGGAGTTTTTGTTTGTTTATTTCTTAATAATGGATGTGTGATAACCAGAGCTTCCCTGAATGATTCAGGTGCTTTCCCGGGCTCTGATGATATACTGTGTCTATTTGCATCACAAATTCAAATGCAGTACAAATAGAGTAATTATTCTGTCTCTAAAGAACTTGATTAATCTTCCTGTCTGCACACAGCAAAAGACCTGTTTCAGCGCAGCTTTGTTTATATTTGACCAGAAGATAGATATTGTATTTGGGCACAGGGAAGCCCCCATTATGGAAAATATTGAAGTCACTGGAATTGGTGGGTCATAAATTTTGAATGGAAGTAAGTTATTTACAGGTAGAATTCCTTGGGAATGCTGTCTTTTTAAGAGTGGCTTTTAGATAAGCATGTGTGAAAGGGTGTTGACTGACAAGATCTCATTCACTTTACCCAGCCTAACTGGATCAGACAGGCAAGAGGAAAAGTTAAAAAAAAAACCCCAAAAACCCAGCAAAACAAAACACAAAGGAGTAAGTTGCTGGTAAGGGGAACTTGCTCCAGGAAGTAAAACTGCAGTGACAGAGCTGATTTGAGAGGTGACATAAGAGAATTTGCAGGTTCAGGAGGGGAGAACTTGGAGGAGATGGGGAAACTTATAGTAGTTGATAGAGATTCCTTGGAGCAAAAGTGGAACCTAAATCAAACAAATCTGCCTGAAAGGGCATGAGGAGCCAGGCAGGCAGAGAGTGAGTGAATTCACTGAAAGGAAGATGGGGAAAGACCTAAAGGAAACAGAAGAAAGGAGAGAAAGGAGCGAAAAGAAGGATGGAGGGAGGGAAGAAGGAGGGAGGCTAGAAGGAAGGAAAGAGGGAAGAGAAGGAGGGAGGGAGAGAGAAATGGAGGAAGGAAGGAGCAAGAGAGTTTGGGAGGGAGGGGAAAAATAGGTACAGAAAAGAAAAAAAATTGCAGCCAAATTGGGAAAAATGATATTGTACCGTAAAAAGAGAGGTTGAAAGGTGCTTCTTTCGATGACATAGTAGATTTGGTCAGTTTATTTGAGATTTTATTCAACATTCTTTGATTCAACAACGCTAAAAAAACCTATCACATACTTGCAAAGCATTTCAGTTATTTTTTATGATAGGCTCTTTAGCACTGATTTCAATACTGTACCTTAGGACCCTGACACTTTGTGATGAGAAATTCTGTTACATTATGGCTGTGGAATCTGTTGTATTTTGTAATTTTTTCCACCTATGTGAAATTTTATAGTCATGACTTGCTGTTTACGAACCTTGCAGTGTAATAGTCTCATCACCAAACCCGCTGTTTTCTCTCATGGCACAAAAGAGGTAATAACACAAAAACAAGGCCAGATTTTCAGAAGAGCTTGTGACTCAATGGCTGTTAGCTTTATTCATTGATGTACTCTTTTGAAAATTTAGCTTATTATGCCAAATCAGACCATAAGGCATTAGAAGCTGGAATCTTTCCTTGGTTTTCCAAGAAGGGTATGGAAAATTTGAGTATTGCTTGAAAGTGATTATAACTGTCTTTTTAAATTTAACTCTAATTTCAGAAGATGGGAAACGTCACATCTTTGGGTAACACCATTGTATTAGATTTTGTTACTGTTAATCTAAAGATTTTTCTAAGTAGCTACTAAATTAATGAGACTGATTCAGTATTCAGGAAAATGAATTGCTACTGAAAATGCTGATATATGCTGACGTAAGTTATTTACTTAATAAGCCAGACTCTGCTTACACTTGCAGAGGAGGCTGTAGCTCAGGCAGTTTATGTGCTTGACTTTTTTTCTTTACAGTCTAGGCTGCATTTTTGAAAGAGGTGCAACAGTTTCACAGTTCAACAGGTAACCTGTATTTACGTTCTTGCAAAGCTGGATCGTATGCTATCTATGTGGTAAACCCAAACTTCATAGCTTAATTTCAAACAAAGAGAAAATCTGAGTACTTGTTACCAAAAAATGAAGCAAACATGTACATGGTAGGAAGTTGTGGATTGGTATCTCATATTGTACTGGTTCAAGCTTGATCACAAAATTTTGAATGCTTGACTTTGTCCAAAGTAGACTTTATGCTGAATCGGATTATTCTCATCTAACTTTGTTTGATCAAATCACATTCATTTCTTTGCAGCTGTCAGAAAGTCAGAAAAGCAAACAAACAAACAAACAAAAAACCCATGAAGCCAACACAAACAAAGTACTGTGTGTGTTAGTTAATTAAACAGAAATGCAATTATAAGTTCATCTCTGATCTGGAAGCATTATATTGCCAAGTGTTCCAGTATTAAGGTCTGAAATTCCAGGTTCTGGGCTAAAAAGAACTGGATTATAAAATGAAATGTCAATTCTGAAAATTGCCCTTGATATTTAACATGTATTAAAGATTGTAAAATTTCAGCTATTGTATGAAAGATATAGGAGGAGACTTTTGCTCTCTTTTATGAAGGGCACATATTTTACAGTAAAACCTGATATAATAAACTATATGTAATTTAAAGACCATGAATGGTTGGGGCTTTTTTAAAACTACTTTTTTTGTAGCTTCAGTGCCATGTAGAGGAAGCATTCCTTTTGTCTGTGGGATACTTGAGAAAAAACAAGTAAGGTTTACAGATTACTGAACTTCATATGATTTTTTTAAAAAATAAATACTTTAAACTATACATAAAATTGTCAGTACCAGAAGTTTTAGCTGCAGCATATGAAAATTTTCCATTGACCTTGTAACATGCAGTTAAAGCAATTTTGAATTGATTTTGCCAGGCACTAAGCAATTGTTGATATAAATATATTAGAGCCAGAAATCTAAGCAGGTGGGTCAGTCCATAAAATAAGTCCCAAATCACAATACAATGAAAAGTCTCTCCAAAGATTTGACACAGATTTTTCATTCTGAACAATTAATATTTAGTCCAAATAGGGAAGCAAGTCAATCGCTGTTATTTCATCTCCCATACCATATGTATGAGCATGAATTTTTACCTTCCAGCATCCCAGCCAAACTATTACAATAGGCGAAGCTTGTAAGGGCTGCAGGAACAAGAGGATCCCGGTTTCCTTTGACTTGGACTCATGTGGCAGAAGATCTAGAGTACAGCATCTAGAAATGCTGGACTAGTTGAATTAAGGTTTTGGATCTTGTACAAGGTGAACTCTGCAATTTCCAGTTTCTAGTCTGTCTTTCAATAGAAATCTGTGTATTTACATACACAACAGGTTTTATTTTGACACAGGTGCCAGTTTCAGCAAATCACCCCAGCATTTGCTTTAGAGTCATTAGAAGGGAGGCGCTCTGTGGCTTGTGATTACATATTGGACAAGCCTTAGCTAGAGTTTGACAGGTGGACTTGATGATCTTAGAGGTCTTTTCCAACCTTAATGCTTCTATGATTCTATTCTATAATTTGTAATAGAGTCTATAATATCTTATATGCCGAAACAGTTAAAAGTCAAAACACCTTTGTCTTTTAGGGGTAATTACTTCCAGATTTAACAAAAATTAGAATTGATTTTCTGAGCGAATTGGTATGTTACATCTTCTGGCATTAAAAAATGAAAGGGAACTTCATAGTAAAAATTACTATAGAGCTTGATAACATTTGTAAGTTATAAAGAGAAGTATTTAGAATCATAGAGTGATATAGGTTGGAAAGGACCTTAAAGATCATCTAGTTACAACCCCTCTGCCATAAGCAGGGACATCTTCCACTAGATCAGGTTGCTCAAGGCCTCATCCAACCTGGCCTTGAGCACTTCCATGCAGGGGACATCCACAGCTTCTCTGGCAACCTGTTCCAGTGTCTGACCACCCTCACAGGAAATAATTTCTTCCTATTATCTAATCTAAACCTTCCTTCTTCCAGTTCAAAGCCATTTCCTCTTGTCCTATCACTACCTGCCCTTGTAAAAAGTCCCTCCCCAGCTTTCTTGCAGGCCCCTTCAGGTACTGGAAGGCCATAAGGTCTCCCTGAAGCCTTCTCTTCTCCAGGCTGAACAGCCCCAAAT
>NW_010310068.1:0-292 GCF_000700745.2 Antrostomus carolinensis | reverse complement strand
CCCTCGGATCATCCTGGTGGCCCTTCTCTGTACTTGTTCTTACTGGTCCCTGTCTTTCTTGTGTTGGGGGCTCCAGAACTGGATGCAGTATTCCAGGTGGGGCCTTACGGGAGCGGAGTAGAGGGGGAGAATCACCTCCCTCGACCTGCTGGACACGCTTCTCTTGATGCAGCCCAGGATACGGTTATTGGCCTTCTGGGCTGCAAGCGCCCATTGCCGGCTCATGTTGAAATTCTCATCCACCACCACCCCCAGGTCTTTCTCCTCAGGGCTGCTCTTGATCCATTCTTCA
>NW_010310067.1:52148-64103 GCF_000700745.2 Antrostomus carolinensis | reverse complement strand
CTTCAGCAATACCCGAGTTGTTGTTCTGCCGGTCTACAGAGCACAGTAAACTGCAAAAGCCAACATCAATCTTTAATACACACAGAAAAAAAACCCCAACAAACAAACAAACAAAAAACATGGCACAGATAAGATAAAATAATGTCTAGAACAGATAAATCAGTATCATGACCAGCAACTGTTAACAGAGATAAATTCCTTCTAATTCCCTCCGGTCAAAGGTCAAAGCTTTTCTTATCTCAAACTCTTTGTCCCCCACATTTGACACCAAAAAGGATTGTGGTTTAACCTCACCCAGTAACTAAGCACCACACAGCTGCTCACTTACTTTCCCCTGCCTTGGTGTGATGGGACAAGAATCAGAAGGGTAAAAGTGATTAAAAAACTCATGGGTTAGATAACAACAGTTTAACAATTAAAAAGAAATAATAATAACATTCTTAAAAAATTGTAAAGAAAATAGGAAAAAAAAAATAACAGAGAGGAAAATAAAACCCAAAAAAGACAAGTGATGCAAATGAAGACAATCGCTCACCACCAGCTGACCAATACCCAGCCAGTCCCTGAGCAGTGGCCCTCCTGACAGTCTACTCTCCAGTTTTATTACAGAGCATGGCACTATAAGGTATGCAATATCCTTTCAGTCAGCGGGGTCAATTGTCCCAACTGTATCCACCCTGTCCTTGTTTTTCTAGGATAGAGTTAATTTTCTTCTCAGTAGCTACAAATCACTGTGCTTTGGTTTCAGTATGGGATTTGCTATGAAAAGAATGTTGATAACATATTAATGTTTTTAGTTGCTGGAAGTCCAAGAACTTTGTGATTTGCTAGTCTGCAAGTGCAAAAGACTTGGGAGGGGGAGGCAGGAGCACAGTAATTAGCAAACCCCATTATTGGCATTTGGCTATACCAATGAGATATTCCATATCTTTTAATGTCATGTTCAGTATATTAATGAGGGCTGACCAGAAAGCTGGGGATTCTCTCAGTGATCACTCGGGCTCGGTCTTCCAGGATTGTGGTTTCAGTTTCAGGACTGTCTCTGTTTCAAAATTGCTAGCTGAGGACAGGCTGGGCATCAGTCAGCAGGTGTTGAGCAACTGAACCGTGCATCATTCATTTACATGTTCTATTATTACTGTTATTAACTTTATTATTTTAAATTTTATTTTATTACAATTAAATTGTTTTTATCTCAACCCACAAGTCTCCTTACCCTTACCCCTCCAGTTCTCTTCCCTATTCCCTGGAGCAAGCAGCTCTGTTTGGCTGCTACTGAACCACCATAGATCTTTTTGCACTTTCCCTCCTCCCCCAACCCCAGCTCAGTCCTTTTGCTGGCAGGGCAGTCTGAAGAGCAGAAAAGGCCTTGATGTTGTGTAAGCACTGCTCAGCAATAACTAAAATATCAGTGTGTTCTCAACACTATTTTCATCACAAATCCAAAACAACAGTCCTTATCAGTTACTACGAAGAAATTTAACTCTATCCCAACCAAAATCAGCAGCGTGTCAAAATAAAGCCACAGCTTTTTAAAGCGGTTTGTAATTTGTGCAATTCATATTATATTCACTGCAATTTCGTACTTTTTCTATTGTCAAATCACTATCCTTAAAGGAAATGGCTTCACCCTTCATTTGGTATAGAAAGCATGTTGAAGTTGTGAGGTAAACTTAGCTGGGTATAGCATAACTACAATATCATGTATGATGTATCTCGTATGCCATAGACATAATCTATGAAATAGAACACTGATTCTTACCACTGTGTTCTTTTGCAACTATAAGATGTATAAAACTTATCAATATAAAAATAAAATACATACATGAATAATACTATAAAATCAATACATAAAATTGTTACTAATGTCCTTGTGGTCTTGTGTGGTCCACTGAAAATTACGTAGTTTCTATTTATCCTGAAGAATCAGTATGCAAAAGCAAATGCATGAGATATAAGAGTACTCCTGAACATTTCACTGACTGTTTTTTTAAGTAGATACTCCATCAGTTTATATAGGAAAGATAATATTTTAAATGCATACATGGAATTTAATTTATGTTCCAGACCAACAATCTCGTGGGCCAAGTACAACAGAGCTGATGGATAGAGAAATGGAATGAAAAGGACTTAATATGAAGATGAATTGCAATAGGCCAAATACATTATGACATATGAAACTCTCCTTAGGAACCTAAATGTCATAAACATTCACATGACATAGAAGTGAACATGGCTTGCTTCCCTCAGAACACAACTGACAATGAAAATGAATGTCATTGAAAGGAAAAAAATTCTAAGAAAAATCTTTCTGTTCCTTAGAGACAAATAACTGGAGGGGCCTAGAATAATATGGTTTAGAATGAAACACGTCTGCTCTTTACAAAAATTTGTAATGAATGAATAAAAACAAAATAAAAAAATTGTCAGTCCTTCACATTACTGTACATCACCCATCTTGAAAGATGTACATTATAGAATAAGTTATCTAGAATTATTTTAGCACTCTGTCCGTAATTAGTCATCTAAGATTCATTATATCTTCATGGGGATGTTATGATGTTTTATTAGTTCCCACCTATAAATTTTGCTAATGACTTGTAGCAAAAACATGTCACAGAAAGAGAAATTGTTATTTTAAAATGAGGTAGAAGTTTGTGTACTGCATAATTTTACTCCATGGAATGTTTATTATCTGTATGATTCCTCATTACTATGTAGCCAGGATGTATTTTACAATAGACAAGCCCATCTGTATCACAATAATTTAATAAACAGGTGTTGTATCCAGTGTTACTCGGACTTATATTTAATTTCATACTATAGTATTTTCTTTGATTCTCTGTCTTTCAATGTAGATAATTCTAACAGAAAAAAAAAACAAACAATATATTCTTTAACTGATAATTTTTTATTAGTTTACTGCATATTTTACTAAATAGAACTGCTGTGCTCATTTGAAGAAGGAATAGATAAATATTCTCTCCTAGGTTGGATTTTATGGTTTGAGTGAGATATTATGTAGTAAACCAGTTCTTTCCAATTGAACGGTAAATTGTAGCTTTACTGTGAGCAACATATGTAGAGCAATGCAAGAGTAGTCCTTAGGTGGCTTTTGTCCTGGAAACAGCCTACATTTTGGTTCCTGGCCCGATGTAAGAGAGATTCTTGCCCCAGGCCTCTCCCCAGCCCAGCGTAGCTCTGTGATCTGCCTACTGTCTGCACAGAAAGCAAGCTACGCTTCTGCAAGAACTGTATTTGCTGCCCTTGTTATTAATCAAAACACCTTACTGTTCAGATTAAGACTTTGCAACAGAATGACAGCCTGACTATATGCAGGTATGCATATCAGGACTACAGGAAGACATGCTACCATGAGGATGGTACAATCCAGCTGTCAGGTGGGACGTGGGCTAACAGTTTCAATAGGTACCCAAAGCTAGTGGAGACCTCTTGTCTTTATTTTTATTGTGATTTTTTGATGTCTAGAGCAAAGATTTTATAAGTGGTTTTACTTTTGCCATGCTGACATTTGTATCTCAGTATCTTCAGAGGTAACAATCACATTGCTAACTCAGGTTAATATTGGGATGGGAGAGAATAATTTTCAGCTTCAGACTTTGATCAGAGATAAAGACACAGAATTCATCTATCACCAGAATCTGTAAAATATAAAAATATATTCCTTATATCTGAAATTATAAGTACTCCTAACATTTTGTTCTTCTCTAATATCATAATTAAACTTTTCCCTGAACTGAGGGCACAGAGTCTGGTGCAGCAAAAAGTTTTATTTGTATGACTCTTTCAATTCACTTTATAAAGGGATTTTAATAAGGTTTATGATTTGTAAGTGGCTATCTTTTGCATTGCTACAGGACAGTTATTACCAAAAGGCATAATACTAATGAATTCAGAATGAACTAGGCTAAAAAAAAAAGAATACAGGCTGTTGATAAAGGTATATGTTTTTTATTTAAGTAAATAGCATTAATAAAGAAATGCCACAGAAGTAAAAATAGCATTTACTGTAATTTGTATACGAAGTATTTCAAGTTTCAGTATCAGTCTAGTTTATGTTGAACACACTTCTATTGTAATGGAGTCACTCCACAATAAAAATTTTCTCTGCCAACTGAAGATCATAGCCATATAAAAATAATGCACCTCCTGATTATACGTCATTGTAGAATAACAGTTTCTTACAGATATTATACTTGAACTATAACATTAAAAATTATGCTGGAATATCAGCAAATTGCTCCAACACAAAGGGTGTAGAATGCAAACTTAACACTTAGTTATGATAGTTAAAGGTGAATCAGAGTGTGAAACTTACGAAAGCTTCATATAATTTCAAATTTTATTTAGAAATTGTAATAAAGACAACTCCAAAGCGAGTTGTTAATGTCCATTTATCCTTGAACTCAAATGGAGTTTACTTGAGTGTTATGCAAGTATATACCTTCACTGAGGTTAAAGAAATTGAATAGTTTTCACTCACAGTGAGTTAATATTTAAGAGAAGATACAGTCTAATAACATTTTCCTGATTACAAAGAATACATTATAATTCAAGACAAAAAGCATTGTTTTCAATGGAACTCTACTTCTAAAGCAACAGCTAATGGAGAATGAAATAAAATAGAGGTATGTAAAATGTTCAAAGTATTAAAACACAGAAAGAGCTACACTTTGCATTATTGTACTTTTATACATTTTTGTACTTACCTATTCCACCCAACAACTTTCTAGCCTCTACAGCAGTTGCTTTCATTTATGTCTTTTATCCTCGTATTCAGGGATATTTTTCCCCCCAGTTTCAACCTGCCTTTAATTCACGATTTCTGTTTTGGGATGTATTGAAAAGTAAGAAAACTAAGAAAAAAATGAAGATGAGACAAAAAATGACTCAATTAAAAGAAAAATATACAGGGAACCTAAAGAACTAAAATAATTCTGTGCATGCTTCATTACTGTATTTCTCAGCTAAAATCCCTCTCCAAAATAATCCTAGAATAAGCTCTAAAAAGATGCTTCTAAATGCATTTTCCTGATTGCACGCTCCTCTTCCGCTCAAAAAAAAAATGCTCAGAATAGAATAAAAATCAATACTATAACACCTGCATTGAAATAGTACAGGGCATCTGAAAATTAAATGCTATGCCTCCCAGAGAGAATGACCTAGGCAGCAATCCTCCAATCAATTCATAACTAATTTGCTCAAGAAACTGATTTCCAGCAGTTATTGTCCAAGATACATGATCTATGTGCAATGTGAAAGGAATGTGGGAGATGGAGGCATACTAAAGCTTCAGATGCAGGATTAGATGCAATAAGGAAGAGAAGAGGAAGGGGACTCCAGACACCTACTAGCCCCAGGCCAGTGCTTAACAAACTCCAGAAAACTGGCAGAAAGGCCAAGGCCTTTAAGAAATTATGCACTTTCACAAAGCTGCATAGAACAGCAGAAAATATCACATATGGGGGAAAAAATTGTCACTTCAACTTAAAAGACAGTACAAAATGATCCATAAAATTTATGGGATCCTCCAGGGAGCCTGATGCTAGGTTTATAAGTTAAAGCTCATCTGCCAGATGTGCCATATAGGCCTGAAGTTACACAGCCTGAGATGTTACCCACCATTAGAGAGTGGCTACAATACCCAAGGTACAAGAGAGCATCCTAGTGTCAGAAAACTTGATCACACAGTTAACTCAACACACAAACTGCTGTGATGGCAGGAGACCATACAGAGACCTCTTCCTTCTTTAAATATGGCAGGGTGACTAAACTACTAAAAACTTGTGACACTTAAAGGGCTCTGCTTGTAGAGCTGTCACACCTGCAAATCAGGAGACCATTGTGACTCCGAAAAGCACAGAATTTAATTGCTTTAAACACCATGCCCCTCATCCTGACTGTAACAACAGCACAAAGGATTCACAACACCTAAAAGAGCCTCTCTTAAAACGTATGTTTTAAAAGGACCTTGGTCTGCCACTATGGCATGCAAACATCTAAAAAGGACCTCAAAGTCCTCACAAAAAAACATTGTACAACATGGACTAGGACAGACCCTGCTTGCAAATTTTTCACCCTTGGACTCTGATGAAATCACATAAGCAGAGAGAGACTTTGAGAGCCTCATCCAGAGGCCCAGCTATTTGCTACAACTTTGAAAGGTGCTATGCTCCCACAACAAAGGAAACCATCCCAGTTTCCTTCTGATAACAAGGCAGTTCCTCCAACTAGCCCTCTGAGGCAATAAGAGACACAAACAACAAAGGAGCAAGGCTAAGAACCTGGATTGTAGGTAAACCATGCTGTTCACAGAACAAAAAAAGAGGCTTCATTGCACAAAGGACATGCACTAGAGAGACAGTCCGCCTACTTTCTTGTATTCTATTTTTAGGTAGATACTGTTCCTGCTCTCTTCTTCTTCTCCAGTGTATTTGAAATTACTAGAAACCAAAAGATATATAGATGCAAACAGTCAATAATACCTTGATCTAACTTACCCTAATGAGCCTTTAACTTTAATCATCCAACTATTATCGAGAACTAGCAAAATCCTGTGTAGCACTTTGATCTTTGTCATGGTTTAATCCTGGTAGGCAGCTAAGCACCACACAGCCACTAGCTTATCTCCACCCTCTGCAGTGGGATGGGAGAGAGAATCTTAAGGATAAAAGTGCAAACATTTTTTTAAAAAAAAATATGTATTTTTTTTCAAAAAAGAGAGAAATAACAAAACCAAGAAAAACAAGTGATGGAAAAGAAAATAATTGCTCACCACCAACCAACAGATGCAAAGCCAGTCCCTGAGAAACAGCAGCCCCCACCAACCTTGACCTTTCTCCCAAGTTTTATTGCTGAGCACGATGTCACGTGTGTGGGATATCCCTTTGGTCAGTTGAGGTCAGCTGTTCCAGTTGTGCCCCCCCACAACTTTTCATGTACCCTCAGACTACCTGCAGATGGGAAAGTATGAGAAGCAGAAAAGTTCTTAACACTGTGTAAGCAGTGCTCAAAAATAATTAAAACATTGCTGCGTTATCAACACTGCTTTCATCACAAATCCAAAACATAGCTCCATACAATGTACTATGAAAAAATTTAACTTTACCCTGGCCAAAACAAGTACAGTCCTTAATCAGCAGAACCTTTTTTTTTTCCCCTTAATTGAGTCTATGTAAACGTACACAGTGAAATATATTTGAGTGCACTATGGTTTAAACTCAAATCAGAACAGAAAATATTTCTATTAGTCCCATTAATGAGACCTGGTATCTTCATTACAGAGTTATACAGTCTTGTTGTCTGGGGATCAGAAACTGGAAACAATTATTCACTCAGCTTCATTGCATGGTGGTCAAGCAATTAAAACAAGCAAATAGTCTCATATTGTAGCAGCAGAATTATTATGTCCAACATCTTTGCTATAGTGTTTTCAGACTCCAGACAGCCACTGCTTGTGAATCCATAAATGCAGCTCTAAGCCTTTATTATTGCATACTGCCAGATAAAAATAGTGTTGTTTGAAGGCAGTCCATACTGTGCTCTTACTACATTGCTTATTTTTGCAAAAAGTTTTAGTATTCTCTACGCTTTCCACTCCAGTAATCCCGTTTTCTTCTTCTTCCTCCTCTTTAAGATTCTTTTCTCCCCAGGCTCTTTGTGACTTATCAAGATCCCAGGCCAGTCACTTCTGCTTTTCTATCCACTGTTCTCTCTGCCACACTACAGAGTTTTGGCAGTTCTTTTTGTATTCCCAGTGCCACATTCTGAATGATGGGGTCAAAGGATAAATCAGGTAGGAGAGGACCTCAGAGGTGTCTAATCCAGCCTCAATCCAAAGCAGAAGAGACCAATTTGTTCAGGGATTTGTCAAGTCAGGACTTGAAAACCTTGAAGCATGAAGAAGGGACAACACCTCTGATTCCCAATTTCACTTTTGACTTTCATGATAAAGATAAAGGCTTCTCCTTATCTCCAGCCTGAGCTTTACATGTTTCTGCTTCTGCTGCTGCCTCCCACCCTCCCACCACACACTGCTGTGAAGAATCTGGCTGCAACTCCTCCATTCTGCATTCTGAGGTGCATTAAACACAGTATAACCAGCCAGTCAAAAAATGTGATTAACCCACTGTGTGCAGTTCTGGGCCCTACAATATAAGATGGATGAAGATCTTTGAATGCATCCAGAGGAGGGCAACAAAGCTCAGGAAAGTCCTGGAAGGAATGTCCTACAAGGAGCAGCAAAAGGCTTTGGGTTTGTCTAGCCTAGAGAAAAAGGGGCTGAAGTGTGACCACATTGCTCTCTACAGCTTCCTGAGGTGGGGAAGTGGAGGGACTAGATGTTCTTTCGAGGTCCCTTCCAATCCTTAACATTCTGTGATTCTGTGATTAAGAGGGTATGCTTGATGCCCTCCAGAAATCTTGACTGCTTACACCCAACAGTTTTGTCTTGCCAGCTGACACCAGCTAAATTAAAGTCCCCACTGGGAAACAAGATTTGTAATACAGAGGCTTCCTCCAGTGATTTGAAAAAGGTTCCATCCACTTCCTTACCCTTGTTCGACAGACACACTCGCACCATGGCATCACCATTACTGGCTTGACTCTCTGCCTTGGCCTCATGAGCTCTCATCCTGCTCTTATCAGCTCCCAGCATCTTCCTACGTGGCACCTTGTCCCATCTTCATAACCCTGTGCAAAAGACCCATCATATTGAAGATGATCACTAAACCTCAGTTGCCATGGTCACATGGGTTTTTATAGCTGTTGGAAAAGGAGGAGGGAGAAACATTCATGACTAATCATAACAAGTTTCTGCTAAACTGAAATCTATCAGAAACTGTAGCTGCCCAAGGGCTCCTCTCTACCATTAGCCTTTCATTTTAAAGAGAGGAAATTGCAGGCAGGTCAGTCAAAATTCCTCTTATCCTCCATTTTCCTGCAAGCTCTGAAAAGAGATTAATTTAAAAACCCCAGAGTACTCTAGGCACTATACACAGCACTGCACTGCCTAGCTGCTAAACATTAGGATTTGGGGCTTAAAATTGTTTTTACAAGCAGCTTTTGGATAACTTTCATTTTTCTTTTTGAAAATTTGCACAAAAATCAAGGGTTTGACTTCTTACTTTCCTTAAATTATCTCATGGATAGTCTCTGGTTTATCTGAAAGTCCAGAATTGTGGAAAAAAAGGACACAATTTCAAATTTTGGATGTGAACTTTAGAACTTACTTTCTCTTTAAATGCTCTACTTATAATGCAAGCCTTATAATCTGGGATTTATCCCAGGTAGATAAGAAAGACATACCTCAGGGTTGGACAATTCTACTTTACCACATAGTTTTCCATGCTCCCACATTTGCTAAACATATGTTTTTGTCTCAGTATGCTATATATTATTTTTAAATGAAAAATATTTGAATAAGAATAATCCTTTTGGGGGACCACCAAGCAAAACATGAGGAATAGAGGCAAGTGCCACTGGAGAAGTAGAACTGTCAATGATTGGGCTTAAAACTTTGTTTTCTCACTTGGTTCCTCACCTGGGCATTTTAGAATTTTAAAAAGTTGTAAAGTTAAATATAAAAATATTTTCAGTATTGTGTTAAAATTCCATTTTACACATTTTACACCATTAAACACTTTTTTTTTTTTTTAATTTATGGAGTTTCCTCTACATCGAACCTTTTATTTTGCATTTGCTGAAATGCATTTTCCAACATGACAACGGTCCTGAAGGAAGAGATACCTTATTTTCAGAAACACCTTATCTGGTTACATATAAACTGTTACTCCACTAAATAAAAAAACTATTCTACATCTGGTATTTTTGTCTCCTGAGAAATTATGCTTAGTAATTAGCTGGGATTAGGGTGGGATATAGTTGTTTGCTTTTGATTTAGATAGGTAAGAGAGTTGAATCCTTCAGGGGGTTTTTGTGTTAGGCTTTTTTACTATTCCTGAAATACCTTTTTTATCTCTCACAGAACTGAATTGGAGTATGGCTCAACACATTGACTTGTTTTCTTTCCAGGACATCATACGGGATTGAACTCTATATGTGTAGTACCTCATAGAGCCTGGTGGAAGAATTCAAGTAGAAAAATATGAATTATGAGACAAAATTATCACGTGTGCATTCTAGTGTCAACAGTCATTACATTTATATTTTGTTCTGTTCAAATATCATGCCTCAAAAATATGTATTTCCTTTCTGTATTAGTGTAAATTAAGGGGTAGACTAAATATGTTGGCAAAATTATACAGACTCTGAAATATTTAGTGTTTAATCTGGTTTTAGTTATCTTCATGTTTAATTGCGTATTGTAATTTTAGATAGAAGTTAAATTGTCAGTAGGTTAAACAAGTACTCTGTGGTGCATGCATAAAATGCTGGTTTGTCTCAAAAAATCTGCATATTTCATAGATAAATTACATTAATATCTAAAGGACAAATACCTAATTCTTTAGCAGAAGGCATAGATTTAAAATAAAAAATGTTATGAGATGTAGGTAGAAGAAGAGTTTCTGTATTTGTGAAAGGGATAACAAGCCCATCATTTTTGTGACTATGCAGTCCAGCAGAAAAACCCTCCTCATCATCTTCTCTATCACTTGGGTCAGGAAGTTGTCATCAGTGCTCTCCAGGAACCTCTTGGATTGCTTATGCTCTGCTGTGCTGTCTGTCCAATAGACACTGAGGTGGTTCAAGTACCCCATGAGGCCTGGGGTCTGTGAATGTGAGGCTGTTTCCAGCTGTCTGAAGAAGGTACCATCTACTTTTCTTCCTGATCAGACAGCCTATAGCAGACATCACCTATAATGTCACCTCTACTGTTCTACTCTTTAATCCTTGAGTCATCGTCTCATTAACTCATCATCCACCCCAAGGCAGACCTCCATGCATTCCAGCTGCTCTCTCACATTAAGGACTACTGCCCATCCACATCTTCCTAGACCATTCTTCCTAAAAACCCTTTATCCATCCATTATAGAACTCCAGTTATAGGAACTATCCCATTATCCCATTATGAACCCAACAAGATCACAGCCCTGCAACTCCACATGAAACTCTAATTCCTTGTGTTTATTCTCCATGGACACTTCAGAGAGGCACCCCAGCATGCTGTTTTCCAGAAAGGCTCTGAGTTATTCCCCCTGTTAATCATGCCTTGTAGGCACCTCCTTGCTTATGTGCAAATGTTTCAGGTGACTCTTCTTAAGCCCTATTTTGATAATTATATGCTCCCTTTATTTCACATCACCTCAGGCCCTTTTCTTGCCAACCTTGTCCATCACTCCCTCACAGGGCTGCTGTTAACTGTCTCCCTTCCCCATGTTCCTGGTTTAAAGTCCTTCTTAGTAAGTCAAAAAATTTAAGGTGACTACTCTGCTCAAGAACAGAACAGCTGCAGGATCCAGCCAGTGGTGTCTGCTAAAATAGAGGTCACCCTCCTTCTGCACTACCTGAAACATGCTGTCACCAACCAGCACCCTGTCCCTGCTGACAGTAGGGACCAGCTGCCTCCCTCTCATGTAAGAATTGTTAGTGCTAAAGATGGCAAAGGAGAGAGAGAAACTATGATCAGATCCCAGGTTTTAGAAGATATTCAGAGTCTTGATGCCTTTCAGTAAGGCCCAGGGTGGGGGAGAGGAGGGGGCGACAGGGTGGGGAAGTGTTTTTTTTGCTTTTACACCCATGTTTGGTTGGCTAATAATGGAATCAATGAGGTCTGGCACTCCAAATACCATATACTTGAGATTGTGTGCTTTAGCTATGTGGAAATGAAATTTCTTTATGTAACAAAGAGGAAGCTCTTCAGAGGTATATATAACGAAAAGAAGAAGATGGGACAAGTCTGGCCAGACATTTACTGCATTAGTGTCTGCTGCTGTTCAAGAAGGCTCTGGTAGTCATGGCAAACACTGCTACTGT
>NW_010310067.1:49211-52117 GCF_000700745.2 Antrostomus carolinensis | reverse complement strand
CACTGCAGGGTTTCAAAGGCTCTGGACTTCAATGGCACTGTCAGTCCCTAAGTTGTGAAAGAATGAAGAACTATTTAAAAACAATACTAAGCTCCTCTTTGGTGAAGTGACTGCTGAAAGTTTTGAGAGAAAGACAGACCTCCTAGCTCTCATCCTCACAAATACATTGATACAGTAACCATATTGTTTTGCTAGGCTTTTCTGTACAGTACTTACTCTCTCAATGTCATGTTTTGCTGTTACTGTGTGGAGTATCCTATAGATGGTCATTACATGGATTTTAACCATGTTGGTGCTGTGTGAACTGTGAAATCTGGAGACCTTATCACATATGGATATCTGCTTTGGATAAAACCCCACAATAGGGCAAGATGTGCAACATCCTCACTGTTCCTTTCTTCCACTGAGCACTCTACTAAATGGTGAATGACAAACCTATGCAGAAGTTACCTTCAGTACAGTTTGTAGAACTGGGATTTGCAGGTCTGAAAATGGCTTGAAAGGAGCTTGGGACATAGTTTACTATTACACAGATTTTTCCACTCTAATTCCATTCCAGAGATGACTTGAACAGAAGTGCCTCTACTTCTTTTCATTCCCAAACACTGATTTACAAATCAGGTATGTTCAGAGTTGAGCAGAAATGCCCAGTGTTTGGTATTGTCTTCTCAAAATGAAAAGAAACTACCAACTGAGAGTATTTCAAAGGTTATTTCTTTTATATTCTTTCAATATATAAATGCCAGGAAACAAATTACCAATTCACACAGCAAATCTCTTCTAAACTTGCAAAGCCTTAAGAAGCTTAGTCTCCCTTGTAGACTTCTTTGCATACAATGCATCCTCACTTAAAAGAGAAAAGGAGCATTGTTAGCAAAAATATTAAGCACTGGTCCAGATACTGAAGGCATATAAGTTGTATTTGTACTGTATGGTCTTAGGAAAATACATTAAGTGCAGTAAAGAGTTAAAAAGAGGACTGGGACAATGAAAAATTAGCTTGATCATTTCCTTCCTTCCTTCCTTCCTTCCTTCCTTCCTTCCTTCCTTCCTTCCTTCCTTCCTTCCTTCCTTCCATACCTAGGGCCTATTTAAAGAGAAGCAAAGCTTCAGAAAAAAAGTGAGGGAATAACATTTCACAGTATTTCCCAACCCCTATCAGCAATTATTTCACCTATGTCTTTACACTTAAGGATGTTTTAGGTATACACATAATGCAAGTTTTTGCTTATTTTTAATTTACTTCTCAATGTTTGACCTAAAAAGTCCAAATACTTTTGTTAGGCTTTCTCTGTTTGAACCTGTTCCACTCATTAACAACCTACTGATTTTTTTCTCAAAAGATTTCTATTAAGGGTAGAAATAATTTAAATAAATTATGCTTATATCGAGGTCTATGTTTAGGAGCAATGTAATATAAACTATTTTAATTATATAAAATTAATTATTTTTATTTTTTAAAAAGTAAAAAAGTCTTTTATGTGTAAGCAATGGTCATAAAACTTTAAGCTTTGTGATCCCATGGTAGACCAAGTAATGAAGGCTATTTGACTTTCCTTTTAGCTTTCTACATAATTGCTCTTATTTTCCATTGCAGAATATCATTATTGTATAAACCATTATCATTTATTCACTCACAATTTGTATAAAAGCAGAACTTTAATATCTTTAGCTGATGATCTCCATATGATATGAGACAAACACAGTATGTCCTTTATTCACATAGCAACTCATGATGAATTTTCACAGAGTGATTCTGTATTACTTCATGTCACTTGATCGGTCACTCAGAAAAACCGGGTTGCTAATGTCATCAGCAGAGACCTTTCACTGCTATTCTGCTCCAGCTTCTCTTGCCAAAGTTCTTATCTGTCTCCTTTTGTTGTTTATCATCAGATTGCAGACTTTTTTCTTTTTTTATCCCTTTCACATGTCCCCTCTTTATTTTTTCTTTCTTTATTGCTCTCTCTCTCTCTCTTTCTTTCCTTTTTCTTTTTTGGTAATCTTTTGGACAACCAAAATTTTAATCAGTTTCTCTAAGATGTCAAGAGTTATTTTTAAACAAAGCAGAGCTGTATTTCCTCAGTATCACGGCCTTCCATAGGACATTTTTTATTCAATAAGGGTCAGTTAAGACCAATCACTTCCATTTTTCTTTAAACTGTACTCCACCACATGTAGTCCTGTGGGCCTATTTCCCAGAGATGTCTGTCCATAACTACATCTTATTTGGAATACTTTTGTCAACAGACATCTTTTTGTTGGAAAATTGCTGTCTTATTGAGGTGGAAACATTTCATGAAGACACATCAATTCCAAAAGAGTTTTTGACAGGAAGCTTTCCTGACCAAAACTTTTTCAATCAGAAAGAGAGAAAGAGAGACCTGAATTGAGAAGCTGATGTATTTTTATGATAACAGACTTTTAAAAATTTTCAACTTCCCCAAATCAGCAAATAAATCTGGTACTTCACAGAATCATTCCTGTAACTGTCTCTGAAGAAGTTACATGTTTGAACAGATGTCTTCCATTGGTCACAATGGAAGATGTCTTGCCATTGGTCACAGGCAAAGCAGTCTGGAGTTGGAGAATATATGTGGCTTATTGTCAGCCAACACAAACCTTCAGTCACTGATTCAGTAACTGTGGAAAGCAGAACATGAACATACACATTTACATGAACACTTATATAAATACTTATCACCTTCCCATTTATAAAACTTTCGATATTTTCACTGCAGGTTACATCTCCAGCTTAAATGACTGGTAACATAGACAATGAGACTGTGTGCCCAATGACTCCTTTTACCCTTGGTCAGGGCCTCATGCCCTTTTGTTCTCTCAGGGGTGTCCTTTCCACCAGCGTGAGTCGTCCACAGGCCTGATGGGGATGTCGTCTGCTGGCA
>NW_010310067.1:25201-49188 GCF_000700745.2 Antrostomus carolinensis | reverse complement strand
GCTGAAAAGTTCGTTAACATTAATACTGCCTGTGCATCTTTTTTTCCTATTCAAACTTTATCTTCAAATTTGTCCATAAGGCCATGGTATGTTTTCATGTACTAAATTAAGGAGCCTATGTAGCTAATTTTAGGTTGTAGTCACCATCCAACTAAATAACCATATGGAAAAATATTATTAATAAGAGTTGTTTAGTTGACCATTACAATACATGTTTTCTTTACCAGTACATTCTTGAAGGTTTTTCTGCTTCTTTTATTCATTAAATCTGGCAATAATACCAAGCAAAATATGGTTAGAAAAAAATAGGGTAGGGGTTCTTTTCTAACATTGTGTTCTCAGCCCATATTATCCACTCCTTAAATTCCTCTAATTTCTTCCATGTGTCACCAACAGCACTTTTTTGGTTTTGTTTTTTGGAGATTTTTTTTATTGTTGTTGTTGTTGTTGTTTTACAAATCTATGCTTCTAGAACATTACATGGTTAAGATATCCTCAATTTCTATCTGGGATTTGGGCTTTCTAATTTTCCCTCTGCATAGCCTCACTACATCTTTCTAGTCATCCTGTGTGGCCTGCCCCTTCTTCCAAATACCATAAATTCTCCTTTTTTCCCTGTCTTTTTTGCCACCAGCTTGTTTTATAGCACATGGGAACAGCCTGTTCTTGTGCCTTTAAGATTTCCTTCTTGAAGAATGTCCAACATTCCTGGGCAACTTTGCCCTTCAGAGTTGTATCCCAAGGGACTCTCTCAAGCAGTGTCCTGAACAGGACAAAGTCTGCCCTCTGGAAGTCCATGGTAGTGGTTTTGCAGACCACCCTCCTTACTTCACCAAGAACTGAGAAGTCTGTCATTTCATGGTTGCTAAGCTGAAGACAGCCTCCAACCACCACATTTCCCACCAGTCCTTCTCTGTTGATAAAGAGCAGGTCAAGTGAGGCATCTCCCCAGGTGGGCTCACTTATTAGTTGTGTCAGGAAAGAGACTTAAGGAATGACGAAACAGGGTGGAAAGGAACCAACCTCAACAACCTATTCATAAATATATACAATCTGGAAAAGAAGCAGGACTGAAGATGCAAATTTGGGATGTTGTTCAAAAACTAAGATATGGTAGGACAGCTAGCAAAACTGCATTGAGCTATGGATAGATGCAAGATCTTGAAGAAAGAGAGAGAATAAGGAGAGAGGCTGCCTTTACTGTAATGAAGCAACTTAGATACAAGTTGCTCCTTTCTGAGATAGGCAAGAGGCAAGGTGAGAGCTCATAGGGCCAGATCAGAGGATCACGCCAGTAACAGTGACACCATGGTGGGATTGTGTCCACCTACTCAGGGTGAGGAAACACTAGCCCTTGGCTAGCAGTCAACACAGCCGTTCACCCACTCCCCACCACACCCAGGGGATAGGGGAGAGGACTGGGGCAAGAGTAAGGAGGCTTGTAGGTTGAGATAAGAACAGTTTAATAGTAGAAATAAAAGAAAACTTAAAATAATCCTAATATTAAAATAGTAATGATAATAGTAACAGTAACAAATATGCAAATGAGTGACACACAGTGCAACTGCTCACCACTCGCCCACCAAGCCTGGCCAGTTCCCAGGTAACGATCCCAGAGAAGCAACAATCCCGAAACGAAACCGCAATCCCAGAAGAGCAAGAGCCTGAGTGAAAGCCAGAGAGAGCTGAAAGAGGAAGAGACCCTCACTAATATACTGGACATGACATGGTATGACATGAAATACCCCATTGGCATACCCAAATGCCAATTTAGCTTATTAATTTAAATATTCCTCACCCCCTTAGATCTTGTGCTTGTAGACTAACAGAATACAAAGGCCTTTACTTACAGCAATAAAAATGCAAAAACTGGTATATTATCAGGGTCTCTCTCATAACAAGTCCCAGGCTGAAAGCAGCGCTATTCTAGCTACTAAAAAGAAACCCAGCTCTGTTCCAACTAAAAACCAGGATATGGACATAGGAGGAAGCCTCTGTGCCGCAAATCCCAGTTCTCATGGGGGACTGTAACCTCTCTGACATCTGCTGACATGGCAGAGCTGTGAGCTTTGAGCAGTCAAGATTTCTGGAAGATGTTGGGGTCACGCCATGATCTGGAGTGACATAAAGCTGGATCTACTGTTCACTAACAAGGGAGAACAAGTGATGGATGCAATAGTCAGTGGCTGGCTTGTCTGTAGTTAGCATTATGTAGCACAATGGTTATGAAACAGTATCTAAACCAATTTAGTCTTTTAGAAAACCATGACAGTGCCAGAATAAATAGCGCAAAGGTATGTGTTAGTCTGTGAAGGCAGCTGACATTTTTACTCTGAAAAACTGCCAAGCGATTACATAATTAGAAGTATGTGCTCAGGTTATGGTTTACAAGATCTCCTATGAACCACATAGGATTTAGAAAAGTGAAATTAAAAAAGAAGTTCAGTTTGGAAGAATAATTTCTTTACATTTAACAGTCAAATGAAAAGTCTGTCATCTATAAGGCACTGAAATAGCAGGCCTTTTTTCTTGCTTTGCATGTGCACATGGTGTGTGTTGGATTTTTAATAACTGTTATTTTAACAAGGATTATTACCTTGAAATCACATCAGAATCACATGATATGGATTTGAATTATCTTTTAGTGCATTTAAAGCTTTGTCTAAAGGAAATGAACTGTTTTGACTTGTATATATGAGATGTAAATAATCTGCCTTCTTTTTTGCAACAGAAATAGGATAGTAGAATAATATTTTGAGCCAAAGACACTGTGGAAGTGCATGCGGATCATTTTAAAGTATAAACCAGTATAGGTGGTGAAAAGAAAAAAAAAAAATATATATATATATAACTATATATACCCTGGTACTACCTGGGTATTAAATCATGAGCAGTAAACAAATTATTTAGTAAACTCATCAAAACAGACACTATAAGCTTCAGTATCTAAGATAAGCTATTTAATGATCCCCCACTTAAGTTGGCAAGGCATTTATTCATAGGGAAAATGTTATCTACTGTAACTACACAAAATGGACCACGTAATTACAGTGGTTTGGAAACAGATATTAATAAAATAACAATTAATAAGACATATAACATTAAAAAACTTGAAAATGCAATTATTTATATTTACATATGGATACATTATATCCCTATATGAAATACAGAACTATTTGCACCCAATTCTCAGAAAGTGTTAAAAATATTAAGAATCATAGAATGGTTTGGGTTGGAAGGGACATTTAAAGACCATCTAGACCAACCCACTTGCCATGGGCAGGGGCAGCTTTCACTAGACCAGGCTGCTCAAAGCCCTGTCCAATCTCACTTTGAACACTTCCAGTGATGGGGTATCCACTTCTCTAGGCAATCTGTTCCAGTGTTTCGCCACTCTCATTGCAAAAAATTTCTTCCTTATAACCAAACTATACCTACCTTTTTCAGTTTAAAACTGTCGCCCCTTGTCCTGTTGTTACAGACCATGGCAAAATTTCTCTCTCAGTCTTTCTTATAAGCCCTGACAGCCCAGCAGTGAAAGGCTGCAATAAGATCTCCCCAGAGCCTTCTCTTCTCCAGGCTGAACTCTCACAGCTTTTCATCCTGAGCTCCCCAACTCTCTCAGCTTTTCTTCACAGGAGAGATGTTCCAGTCCTCTGATCATTTTTGTGGCCCTCCTCTGCACCCCTTCTAACAGGTCCATGCCTTTATTATATTGGGAACTCCAGAACCGGATGCAGTACTCCAGATAGGTTCTCACAAGAGCAAAGTAGATGCCGAGAATTACCTTCCTCAACCTGCTGGCTACACTTCTTTTCATGTAGTCCAGGATACAACTAGCTTTCTGGGATGCAAGTGCACATTGCTGGCTCATGTCCACTTTTTCATCTAGCATTATCCCCAAGTACTTCTCAGCAGGGCTGCTGACAAGCAACTCATCCCTCAGTCTGTCCTGATATTGGGAATTGTCCCAAACAGATGTAAGACCTCGTATTTCACCTTGTTGAATTTCATTAGGTTCTTATGGACCCACTGCTTAAGCCTGTCAAGGTCCTCTGGATGACATCCGTTCCTTCAAGCATATCAACTGCACCACTCAGCATGGCATCATCCGCAGAGCTGTGGAGAGTACACTCATTGTCCCTATCTAAGTGCTTAATGAGGGTATTAAATAGTATTAAACTAAGTATGGACCCTTGAGGGACACCACTCATTCCTGGTTTTCATTTAGAGTTTGACCCGTTGAGTGTAGTCTTTGGATGCTGCCATCCAGCCAATTCCTTATCCATGTAACAGTCTATCCATCAAATACATATCTCTCCAATTTAGAGGTAAGAATTTTGGGGACCATATCAAAGTTCTCACAGAAGTCCAGGTAGGTGATATCAGTTGCTCTTCCCTTGTCCATTGATACAGTCACTTCATTGTAGACAGCCACAAGATTAGTCAGGCACAATTTTCCTTTCCTGAAGCCATGTTGGCTGTCTCTGATCACCTCCCCACCTTCCATATACTTCAACATAACTTCCAGGAGGACCTATTCCATGATCTAACTGGTCAATATTTCTCAGGGTCTTCCTTTTTACCCTTTTTTAAAAATGAATGTGACATTTCCCTTTTCTCCAGTCACTGGGTACTCAACCTGACTGCCATGACTTTTCAAATATGTTGCAAACTTCATCTGCCAGTTCCCTCAATATCCAAGGTTGTGTCTTGTCAGGTCCCATGGATTTGTGTTTGTTCATGTTCCTCAGGTGGTCTTAAACCTGATCTTCTCTTACAATGGATGAAACTTCATTTACCCAGTCCCTGTCTTAAGGTTCTTGTCCTTGGAGATGTGCGAAGAGTGATTGCCAGTGAAAACTGAGGCAAATGAATTGTTGAGTAGTTCAGTCTTCTCCATGTCGTTTTCACTAGTTTTCCTGTGAACAGGATTTTTTTTTCCTTTGTGAAGACTAAATATTTATTTCTGTTGATACCCAAAGACTAAATATTTATTTCTGTTGATACCCAAACAGAAATTCAGGATAGAATTTGAACTGTTGGACACAATGCTATTCTCCATATTCTCTAAGGTAGCATATTTGTCTTCACTGGGTTGACACAGCTTTAGATGCAGGGAATGTTTGAGTAGGAAGCTGCTGTATCATATTGAAGTACAAAGTAGGATGTATTAATGGATAAAACAACTAGAGCTGTTTTGGCAAGTTATTACCTCTATAATGAATTTAACTAAATAAGTTCAGGAACATAAAAATATTGTTTCAATTTTGTAAGTGACTTTACTGGAAAAAGGATGAAGTCCGCACAGTATTTCAGTATATCTATAACTTTTAACTGCAGTTATGTTATAATTGTAAAAAGCTTTTTTTCCCCCATATGATTTGGAAAATGTGTTTCAGTTATGTTTATATTTGTTTTAAAAATACTGAAAGACTATTGGTTCTGACCCCCCAGGCATATACTCACATAAGTATTTTTTGTTGATGTAAGAAATGTATGGAGTTACTTTTCATGTAAGAATTGCCAATTTGCATAAATGTGTCAGGCTTGGTCTTCTGATGTCTTTTTGTTTCAGGCCATTATCAAACTGACTTTTATCTTTCCATTTCACAGCAGGTCCCACAACAAATTAAATGTACTTTCCATTTTGGTAGTCTTGACAAGAAATCCATTTGCTTGTTTCTGTGAGAGATTATGTCCTTGAGTAGAATGAGCACAGTTCATCATTCTGTTCTTTATTGAACTCATTATCCTGAAGTATTCTTGGGCACAATTTCAAATCCCACATGGTAAGATTAGAAGATAGTATATTGATAGTAATCTATTGCAAGTACTCAGTTTTCTTTATGAAGAGTAATCTAGTTACACCTCCACTGAAAATTAAACTTTTTCTTATTGTTATTTTTCTTGTTGTTATTATTATTATAATTATTATAATATTCCATGTCTTTTCCAATATGATTGTTACAGTGTAAATAACATTGGAATTATTCTTGTCTTAATTTTTCTTACTTCTTTGAGCAATTAATACGTTTGAAAGCTGATCATTCAACTCATACATTTGACATCTTCTAAAGCTAATTTATAAGCCCTGACTGCACTGTAAAAATAGCCTCAAGCAGCCTCATTTCACATAGGAGCAGAATCTGACTGCTTTTACTTAACGGTTGGTTTCGTTAATTACTTTGATTCTTGCCTAAAATATACACAGCTCCTTTGTCCATAATATATTCTATTACATACTACATCTTTATTCAAAGGCTGCTTTGGAATGACTGCGCAAGGCCAAGCTGCTAATCAAAACAGTTGGAGATCTGAATGCCCAGTATCTCTAGAAACCAGACCTTCAGTGTTGTTCAGGGAAAAGAGTAGGACAATTTATGGATTGAGATTAAACTAGACCAAAATAACAAGCAATCTGCAACCATAGTTTAGCCAGGTTCTGTTCTGTCATTTTCCACTCTTGACATGACCTCACTGTTAACAATGATCTCTTTTATGGAAGAAAAGTCAGATATTATCATAGGGTGTAAAACACAGATGTTTGTTTCAAATTCCCATTCATTAAAATAAAAATATTTCCAATGCTTAACTAACTTACTTTTTAATGAAAAAATCTATTTCACATATTTCTTTTTTGGTGTTCTGCAGTAAACCTTTTCCATGAGATAAACTCATGACTGGTGTCAGTCCCTGCCCATATCTGTCTTAATACCTGTAAGAATTCCAATCTCCTATTCCAGCCATCACATGACCCAAAAAAAACTCTAGATGTTTAATATCTACAGTGAACACATATAATTTCTGCCAGTGTTCAGGAGTTAGAAACATAGTAAGACATTTACACAAAATACAGGAATAGAAAAAGTAGTGGGGCAATCAGTGGTTTTAATTTTAAAACTCTTCGAAATATTTCATGATAGAAAATGAGGCAGAGTTTAAAACCACTTTACAAAGCTCCAATAGCGTTTCTCTAAATCAAATGTATTCTAAAAGCTTTAAACAAAGATAATGTGCATCTACCAGCAATTTTAGCTTGCTGTGGATTCTGCTGTTGTTTAGCATTAGTCTGAATCAATTTATACAGAATCTATAAATGTCAGATAAAAAAACATTTTTTTTCCTTGTCTTTAGATCATGGAAAAGTCTTACTTAGTTTAAAAATTTAGTCTGTTCCTGTTAGGTGGAAATAATCACACCACTTATTTTACCCTTTTTCTTCCTATCCTCTGCAGTTTAATAGTGGAGTATGTCAATGTTTATAAACTCCGGTTGTTTCTCTAAATAACTTTCCCCTTTTTCAGGTCTCATCTCTGGGCGATGGGAGAGCCTAGGACAAGATATCACATGCACAGTGGATGGGAAAGCTGAATACAGGGAAGCCCGTGCTGCTGACAGCTGCTAAGCTGACATTCTTGTAATATCCAACTTGCCTGAGTTTTTGCTTGCACTTGGACTTGAAAATAAATAGAGCTTAGTTGTCTGCTTGCTCAGTTTCCTGAGTGTTTGCAGCCAGAACCATTTGTGAAAGAAGGTCTGCATACATTAATTTATTATTCAGGTCTGTTTTCCAGTTACACAGGCCTTGACCAACATGCTTGCTGAGGAACACAAAGCAGGACATTATATGGGGGATTGAATAGAAATAGTTATTTTCCTCTTCTTGCTCATGCTAGGACCTGCCGAAAACCAGCTTAGTGTCCCACTCAAATTTGCCTCAGGGGTCTCAGACTGTGCCACCGTTAACCTCTCAGTGTTGACCTTATCATGATGCTTTAATAAAGTGTGTTTTACCCTACTACACTCTTTACACTTATTTTAAATGTTCTCATCAAATTTTGCTACCCTAAAAGCATCTTTTTTCATTTGCACATATTATTCACATCAATCACTGTCCATGTTTTTAAAGAATAAAAATATTCAACCTACTGTTTAAGTTAATCTTTTATTTATTCATTTTAACCTTTCCACTATTACAACATGCTTTAGGTGAAAATCAGATTATGATATATATTTCATTTCTTTAAGATGCATAGCCATAATTCCTGACAATTATTGAGAATAAAGTGGATTTTGCAAAATGATAATGAATTACATTTGTAAAGACAATCTTTACCGGAACTCTTTGTTAAGAAGTGATTCATTTGATGAGGGGCATATGAATCTAATCTTATTTTATGTTGTATAAAACAGAAATAACTTTCCTAGAATTTCACAGCTATGTATAATATGAATTTGTCATATCATTGCTGACCAAATAACTTAGATGTTCTGAAAAGAACAGTCTGAGGAATACTTTAATAATATAAGTCCAATGAATGACACTGCTTTTTTCTTAGGCATTGCTTTTATATTATGAGTAGAAGATGGTAGAAGTTTTGCTTACATCAGAAGTGTGAGGGAAAAGACCAAAGTAGTCACTCTTTTTAAAAAAAAAAAACTTAAACATTCCTAATTTTTAGTGTGTTTCATGTGACTTTGAATAAAACTGAGAAATGTTCCTAAGGAATTTCTTTGTGACTCTAAGTATGTATATTTTCTTATCTTCTTTTAAGTAAAACAGCTCTACTTTTATTAACATTTCTAACTCTATACAGGAATTTATTATAGAAAACTGTGTCTCTTCCCCAACAAGTAAGTCTCTTGCAGTTGGATCATTCCCAGATAAAAATTTGGTCCATCTCCTGTAGAGAGACTCACACGAGAGAGTAGCCCCTAGTGTACTAATGGAACAACTGTAACACTGTAGACTCATCCTACAAGTCTGACACCTGCCTGCTCTTTGAAAACTCTTGTACCACTTTCTCCATGAGTAAGTGCCTGTCACCCTCCAGCATTTAAGACAGAGAGCCTTTCTAGGCCTTACAACTCATAGTTTAAGCCCAGCACAGATTATTACCAGTATTTGCTATTTAGTAGCACCTGGGAAAACTTGGAAAAACCTCCAAATTTACTAAATTAATTTGGAATTAATGGGTTGAAATACCAGTGTACTTTTTGGTTTTCTGACTCGTTCCTATATCTAAAACAAGACAGTACAAACTACAGGTTATATATTACTTATAACCATTTCCTTCCATGTTTTTGATTTTTTGAAGCATGCATTTTTTAAGTTGACATTGTAGATAGTATCAGTCATTCTCATAGCAATAAATGACTTTGTAGAGGAAAAAACAAAACAAAAAAAAAAGAACTTAAAAGATTGTCATCTATTTCTAGTATTCATCACCAAATTCTTCAAAGAATTTTTTTTTCAGGACCTTATAAAGCATACTTCACATTACCTCAGAATGACTGAGCTTGGAAGGAACCTCTGAAGTTTTCTGGTCCAACTACCTTGCTCAAACAGGGTCACCTGGAGCTAATTGCTCCGGATCATGTCCAGGCAGCTTTTTAATCTCTCCAAAGATGGAGGGTCCACAATGTCTCTGAGCTATCTGGTCTAGTGCTCAACTCATCCTCACTGCAACAAAGTGATGTTCAAAGGGAACCTCCCGTGTTTCAGTTTGTGCCATTACCTCTTGTCCTGTCACTGACCACGACTGAAAACAGCCTGGCTCTGTCTTCTCTACTCTCTCTTTCCTTCTCAGGCTGTGTGTGTACATTGATAAGATTCCCCTGTCCTTCCTCTTCTCCAGGCTTAACAGTTCCATCTCTCTCAGCCTTTCCTTGCAAGAGAAATGTTCTAGTCTCTTCAACATCTTCACACACCTCACTGGACTCTCTCCAGTATGTTCATGTCTATCTTGTATTGAGCAGCCCAGAACTCGACACAGTGCTCTAGGTGTGGCCTCATTAGCGTTGAACAAAGGGGAAGGATAACGTCCCTTGACCTGCTGGCAATACTTTTTCTAGTATGTCCTAGGATCCCATTAGCCTCCTTTGTGTCAAAGCCACATAGCTGGCGCATATTCAACTTGGTATCCACCAGGACCCCTAGGTCTTTTTCTGCCAAGCTGCTTTCCAGCTGGGTAATCATATTTACTAGCAAACCTCATTTAATGATTGATTTGACAATGATATCCCAAATTATCGCATTGCAGTTATGTTGCAAATCTTACATATACCACCACACAGCCTGTTAATATAAGGGGCCAAATATTTAACCTTTTGCAAAAATGCTAAGACTACATCTAGTTTTGCAGCCTTCCAAAACATGTCATAACTGTAGCACGGTTTTAATAGAAGTAAGATATTAATTGATATTCATGTATAATTGCTTTTGGTACAGACAAATTTATTATGCATAACATTACAGACATCATTTAATAGAAGAAAAAACACTGTATGATCATTGTAGGACCTAATTGAAATTAAAAAATTCTTATCTATACAAAAGTATATCAAATGTAAAGTGTAAATAAACGTCAGTAGGATTTGTTGAATAAAAAGATTAGTCAGGAGCTCAAGGTTCTATTCAAGTCGGCTAACTTTAGTCTTCTACATCTCAATTAGCTGTGTGTGGCTCTCATTGCAGAAAATGGTGGGAAATGGGTGGTAGAATATGATTCATATGATCTGTTCTATACATTTATTTTAGAATGAGATGCATTGCATTCTGAAAGTACTTGTTTCTTTCTGAGTACTGTGGAATGAACCTACAGTGACTAGTTCAGATATTGACACCCACAGCTAGACATAAATCCGAGCCCTGATCTATATTAGTTATCACACTGAGGCTTAGCACATATTTCTGTTCTCTGTAGTATATCATTCTCTTTCAATTCAAACCTTAAAAGCAAAAACAGTCTGGGGAAATAGATACTCTTAGCAAAACACACAGAACCAAAAGACTCGGTTGCTTTCAAATGGAAAATTACCTTTCTTTCTGACCTAAAATACAGAGACTGCAAAATTCAAGCATGCTAGTAGCTCTCAAACATCAGAGCCTTCTTGCAGAAATTGCTGATTATTAACACACAGTTACAATTGCCTTTTAGTACCAGCTGAGCTTCCACAGTAATGTTGAAACACAGCTCTACAAGAGTTCATTGCAATTTGAAGGGATCAGAGCAATGAGGCAACAGTGCTCTGAACGAAATTTGTACCACTTCAGCAATACCATTTCCAGGATTTCTCACTGAAGAGGTCTTCATTAAGTGGAGGAGAAAGTCATCCATACATTTGACTTATTTCCCCTTTCCCCAGCCCTACCATTCCCTAGACACTCAATAGCATGTTTTCAGACAGGTGGGTAACAGGCCCTGTTCTCTGTCATATTAATTAAATTGTTTCTGACAGCATCTCTAAATTCCTATTCTTTTAATAAACTTCTTTTCTGAAAGATGATACAAAATATGATTATCAATTTTATTTTTCTCTCTCCAGTAACAGTAAAAAATACATATATAACATTTTTATTTAATTTCACTTTTTCTAACCGTTTCCTTATAAAGGCAGATGTAAAAATAATGTGTTCAATTAAATATTTTGAAAAAGCCTTACCAAAGTTCATCCTATCATCCAGTCCTAATATTTATTGAGCTAAAAATCTAAATTAATTACATTGTTCCTGCATGCAAGCTGTCTTGCTGTCAAAATTACGTCACTGCATTCAGAAGACTCTGTGGCCACACAAGTCAAGGATAACTCACTCCTTTGGAAATGTCCAAGTGAGCACAACTGTAATGCACATCACATTTCTGAAAAGATATGCCTTTTTTTTTTTTTTCTTAGTGTCATATCTCACCATAACAAGTATTAAATGGAAATACATACAAAATTAAGAGTGCTATATTTAGTTTAAAAAGATTTTTTTTTTTTAATTTTGACTTCAAGATTAATTTACAATGTCCTTGATAAGATGGTCTTCGGCAGTGAAAGTAGCCATTCTTGGATATGTGAGGTACACACAGAGATGGGGCAAGAATTTTTATTTGGTTTTAGGTGATAAGTCTTATTTCTCTTTATAGAAATGGCAGTGTTTAAATACATTATCCATGTATGGCTTTATACTGAACCGTAGTAACACTTTTCTCTGTAGAAGAAAAAATTCCAGCTTTCCTCAGACTCAATACTTTTCCCTTTCTTGCTAATTCATTATAGATTTCATATATCTGCCGTAGATGGTCAGTGAAAGACTTGAGTCTTGCTTAAACTCTAATATCAGCTTTCAGATTGGAGTGATGTTCAACCCCTGCACGGTCCTTGCTAATTTCATATCAGCATTTTTTCATCCTTTGTGTTGATTTCTCTGCCTTATCAAAAAAAAAAAAAAAAAAAAAAAAAAAAGCAGCTAATTTTATTCTCTCGAAAGAGCCTTACTTCCCTATTTCTCTCCCTACTGATCATGCTTCATTCAGTACTAGGAATGACCATGTCAATTATTTTTATCTGCCCAGAGGGTCAGACATAATTTTCCTTCTTTTCAATGCATTCTGTTTTTCCTAAGGCCATGGTTCAGGCTTGGCCACCTATACCCACACATTATATTTATTCATTGATTATCTTCAAATTTTCTTAGTTACAATGTCCACTGAAAAGACTAGTGATAGCTATTCTGCTGAAGCTTCACCCTTTTATCATGACAAATATTGTCCTGTGTAAGTGTTTTTTTTCTGTTTCTGTACATCTAGTTTTTTATCTCATATCAAGTTTG
Organism: Antrostomus carolinensis; assembly: GCF_000700745.2. Classification (NCBI taxonomy): domain Eukaryota; kingdom Metazoa; phylum Chordata; class Aves; order Caprimulgiformes; family Caprimulgidae; genus Antrostomus; species Antrostomus carolinensis. The sequence continues at coordinate 36,587 of NW_010310067.1, read as the reverse complement.
ATTTGGTTCTGTGTTTTTTACAGTATTTGACACCTTTGGTTCCTAGGTAAGGTTTCTCAATGCAACAACAATAAAAATTAATTGATCAATTTAACAATGAGCCCAGTGCCACCCACATCCTACCTTAAAAATGCAGGATAAAATGTGATTGATGCACTTGCAGTCTTGTGGGAGGAAGCAGCATAGATTAAACAGTGAAATGAGAGAGGTACTTACATCTGGAAAATGAAGGACATAGTACCTCCAAAATGCTGCAATACATTCAAAAAAGCCCTAGAAAATATAAGGAATCTACAACATTAGAAAAGAATTTTATTCTTCTCTTTTTTTAGAGGAAATGTCTTCTTTTTTTACGCGCTTAAATTTCTGGGGAGGCCATCTCATATTTCTTGCATTTGACAATATTTTGTTTACAGATGAGGTCATTGCTTTCTCTGCATTCAAATGTATCCCCAGATGAATAGCAAATGTGCTTTATACATATTGAAAAGTTTTGCAAAATGCATGTAAGTAGCTCAGTTCATTGAAACAGGATGTTGCTGATGCTAAAAACTTTGCAAGGTTCTACAACAAATAAATAGTGCTATTAAAAACAAGATTAAAAGTTCTGCAAGGGGTAGTTTATGCTGGAGATTCCAGCAGGCTGTGAGTGTGCCGATGGTGAAATAATATGCAAAAGTAAAAATCAGGGTGAGTAGGCTGGCCAATGTCACATCAATCCCAGGAAAATAAAATGTGGAAAACTTATTAAGTATCTAGTTAAAAGAAGGTAGAATAGAATTACTGGAAGTCCATATCAATGCAATAATCTTAAACAGAGAATATTTTTTTCTTCCAAAATCTATCACAAGCATATCAAAAAGTTAATTTAAAAAATACAGGTAGATATAAACAACAAACTATGGCTGTATATTCTCTTATTTATGTTTGACAAAAAATGACAGAAAAAATATTACCTGAAAAGATTAACTTAATCTGCAAAACTGAATATGCATTTACTATAATCACCCTTCTTAGGAATATTTTATTCAGCAAGTAGCTCAACTATGTCTGAAGTTATATATGTCAGCCCTCATTAGACACGTATTTGCCCTACTTGCTTGTTTGATCCTCTTGAGCTCTTTGCTCAGTCATTTTCTTCAAAAGTTACCTGAGAGCCTTCCAGTTAAGAGGTGATATTATGAAGTTTTAAAGGATATCTGTTATATGCCAGTAAATCTTTCTGCATATTGAAGCCATTAGTGTTTACAGTATTTAGAAGTGGTCTGTCATCCTTGCCTGAAATGCGCATATGCAGTTTTGACCCTTAATAGTGGAATCAGATTTTGCAGTTGATTTTTTTCTGCAAAGTGGGACCCTCTGCAGTTTAGCTTTAATGTATCCTATCTCATTTTAAAATCTTCATTCAGTTGAGGGCTTCTGAGCATCTGGTGATAGTTACACCAGCAAAAATATTTCATCATATTGTCTTTTGTTAACTGCCCACAGAACAGAAGGTGAGTCAGTATTTCTTTTTAGTTTACTCAGGGAGAATTTATTTTTAAATATAACCAAGGTAGAACCCTAAAACCACCTAGACAACACTAAGAAATTGAGTTAAATTTGTAGAGAAGTTAAAACTGTATTCCTAGCTTGTTAGATTTAAATGTATAGTATTTCTACAATGTCACAGTGGATAATACATTTTTCTAAATGAAACTATTTTTTTCAGGCAAATAAGATAGTTCATAATATACAGTAGGGGATAATATTAATATCTTCTATAGATTATCCAGTACATCCAGGGTTTAGGTCTGATCTGTGACCTTGATTCTATCAAGTATTAGTGAGAATTTTCAGGACTGCTCAGTAATGAAATTCCCAAGGGCTTTAGTTAGAGTTATGGGACTTATAATCCTTGACATCAGTTCTTAATTTATACCAACTTCAGTCACAACTGGAATTAATTACTGCCTTACTTTCAAAATGAATGGCTCAGTAGCAACATCATAAAATAGTGTGCATCTTGAAGTTAAGGGAACTATCCTATTTGACTGAAAATACCAAGACATGTTAAATGGGTATAACACAATTATTCAGACTAATGCTGATCAAGGACTCCATCATTTTGTTTCATTAAAAAAAAAAAAAAAAGTCACTAGGACTTTGATATTCATAAATAAGAAATATGAACTTCAGTTTCAAAATGGATCTGCAGATATTTCTTCCAGTAAGTAAAAACTTAGCACGATGCTGTGGTAGAGGATAGTCTTGAAGGAGACTGCCTCTGTTATGTTATTTATATTATCACTCACAGCAGCTTCCCTTGCTTTTCCTCATATACTTTGTCTAAGTTGTGTAGACCTGATATATAGTAGTTGTAGAAATGCAAAATAATGCTTTATATGGTGATACATGTTTTTGTTTGTTTGTTTGTTTGTTTTAATAATAACAAGCACCTCTTTTACCTCTAATCAGGAGGAATTTCACATGTGTCTTTTAGTCTTGATTTCCAATTCAGCGTCAACAACTTTTAACTCAGCAACTGTAAACAATTCTGAAGCAATTGGCATGACAAAAAATATCACAAAGTTTATTTAAAAACAGAAGATCTTCACCCATTTGACCCATAAATGTTAAATGATTTTCTTTCTTTCTGATCAAAGCTATTAATGTAACTCATAAACTTGTCAGGGGGGATTTAACATTCTGTTTCTTAGAGCAAGCCATGTGTGGTTGTGCATTAGGAATTTTTGTCTTTCATGATAGACCTAGTCTATAGTCCAGCAAACTAAAAAGAAAAACTGTTATTAATTTCAGTGGGCTCTGAGAAAAGCACTAATCCTGGAAACAGAAGCTATTAGTCAGTTGTGTCTGCTGTATAAATAGCTAAGTGGCTTTCCTTGCACTGAGCTTCTGTTTTCCACCTACTTTGCAAATATATCAGTAATTACTCTTTGAAGATAATTTACAAAACAATAATATATTAGCTTGGTACAATAATTCTCCACAAAGTATTTTTATCGGTGAAACTTAAGATATTGATCATTATTGCCTAGTGCAGTAATTATTTTCTTCAGACTAGAGGCTATGTGGCTATCAATGGAATAACACAAGTTTAAGGAAAAATGATCTTTTGTCAGTATTTTTTTCAATTTCAAGGCCTGGAACAACTTGTCACATGACAGTAAGTAAAATCCAGAAAGTCTCTCACCTCATAACATTGGATGATTGTTTTTCAAGAAGAAAAAAAAAAAATAAAGAAAACCATTTCAGCAAAGAGGAAAAAAAAAACAAATTCAGTTTCTTGAAGCACAGAAATCTTGATTCTCATGAAATATAAATCATTGAACCTTGTTGGACATTAATGGCTAAAACCTGAACAGTATAATTTATTGGGGCTATGACAGTTTACTCCAATGATCTGGCCTCCTGTGTCTTCAATTTCATGTTGTTTTATAATGGATAAAATGTGTTAAACAGACTCTTCGTCCTTGAAGATTATTTGATCTGAAAGGGCAGGAAAGAGGATAGTATAAATCAACAGAATCAGCTAGCTTGTTTTGGGTCTGTTTTACTTCAAGTTTGTTTGGATTATGGTTTTTTTTTTTATTAATGACATTTAAATCAGTAGCAAAATTCCTATTTAGTTCAGTAGATCAAATTCTTGCCAGAAAGACATCTACAACAAAAACAAAGCATATAATGCTAGCCTTTTTGATAAGCAGCTCCTCAGTTGGGGCTAGAATGTGCTTAGCACTGCATTGGCAGGTGGACAGAGGATAGCATGTGGTAGGGTGGCAGGTGCACAGCATTACTGGTGACGGATACCTTAATTCCTGTAAACTCAATCTCTGTGTGCAGAGAACACCCTCCAGGCCTCATAGACAGCCATTCTGAGTTCATTAGTCATATGAAAGTATGTTAGACAATTTCCTGTATTGAAGTTCGGAGTTTTACATTGCCCAGCTGCCATTGCAGTGTGCCAATCAAAATAGTATCTTCACTGTATACGCTCACAACACAAAGCCAGTTTTAATATTACATTTGTCCCTAGGTCTGTAATGTACCTTATTTTCTTCATTTTAGGCTGTTAAAAAAAAATCAGATTTTGTCAACAGTCACTTACAAGTAAAATTCATTACTTCAGGCTCATTGTATATATTGGTCTGTAAATCTGGCAGAAAAAAAAACACTTTTTCTACTTTCCAGAAGCTCTAGTCAATCTTGTGCCATTGTCAGTCAAGTGTTTCTCTGAAATACTGCTCTCAAATCTAACATACATCTTCAATAGGCAATGGTGATACGTGTTATTTTGGTGCTATTTCAAACTCTCAGACAAGTGCTACTTATTTTCATTTTATGCCTATCTGCAACATTCTTCCAGGTCTCACTCATTTCTCTGTAGGCAGTCATTTGTCACCTCTATTGAATCATTTTGAAACTGCAAATCTCTCTCTAGGCACTAGACTGTGTTTGGTGAAGATAATAAAGACTCCTTACTTGAAGTTTCTCTGATGATGGTGAACTCTTGAACTACAGACATAGACTAAATTTTCTTCACTTTACTTTGCAGAAGCCACTGCAAGGCAATTTCATCTTTCAGCCATACTTAAGCTCATGGATATCATCCCAGAGTAAGAAACATCAGAGAATATGGAGAGGATGATCAAAAATTATTAGCATTATTATGACACACATTTAAGTACGGTGGCTAAAACTTTTATCTAGTTGAATCGAATAGTACTTAACACATTTTATGAAGTAGATATGACTGAAATTACCTACTCTCCTTTAAACTGTTTATAGGCTATGTGAGACTAATGAAAATTTGGTACTTTAAGAAAAGTAATATCAATTAGTCTAAAATATTATTTTACTTGATTTAATTTTATTTTTAAATCAGGTTATTCAAAACTTCAAAGGAAAATCTTGTGCTTTGTTTTATTTATTTTTCTATATATTAATTCATACCTGGTGTGTCTTTCAAGAAAATTAATATAAATTTTCTCCCAATTAATGTAGAATTAGCTTTATTCGGGAAAAAAAAAAAAAAAAAGGGGGTTAGTAGGAATCTAAGGAAAACATAATTCAGTCTGCTGGATGAAGATAAGAAAATTATTACCAATAAGACAGATGACTGGTTAATGCTATTTTATTTATCATCAATACAGATTTGAGTGTTACAGTAGAATATACTACAATATCTCCATGTTTTCCTTGAAAAATTAATAATACTGTTCTACGTATGAGGTGCATCTTAGTAAGTATGGAGCTTTCAAAATCTGACACAACAAAGGGAAGACACAAGGAGGAGACTAAATAGTTTCAGGAGTGTTTAGAAACTTCATGTATAAACCAAATGATGCAAAAAAGCCATTTTAGTTCTGGGTGGGTTTTTTTTTTTTCAGAATGATATTTCCAATTCTGTAAGGTTGCACTAGTGGATTTTTATGCTGACCACTGGTTTGACTTTCAATTCTCTAACAAAAAGGGAGAGAATATAGATTATGACAATACCTAATAGAACTAACTGGGAATCACTGCAGTTTTTGTAACAGCAAGTATTACTTTTGTGGCATCCTAGTCAGCAAATAAGCCTGTTAAAGGTTAACCAATGCAAATGAGCCAAGTCTTCATCGTAAACTGACAAGCTCCCTCAGGTTCACTGTAATTCTGTCTGTTATTAAAACCAATTGAATTGTTTTGATTTGCATTTTCTGAGGCTGGCACACTTTCTTTACCACTACTGCAAATTGGTTATTTAACAGATCATTAAGGTTTAAATGTTTATAGTTTCAGTCATCGATTCTAGTTGGAAGTAATTTGCTAAAATCTGAAGTTTGTGCAGCTAGGAGAAATTAAACTTTTATGTGCTCCTTTTGGTTATGTACTTTTATGATTTGGAGGATAAATATCACTAAGCCAGCCACCTTGTAACAGTTTCACTGCATGTGCTAATCTGAGTAAAAGATTTCCAGCAAAAAGTTCCCATTGGTTTTGCTTCCAATTATAAACAGATAGATATTTGCTTTACATCAATCAATGTCAATGTTGTTTGTTGCTCTGTCATTTCATAATTTGTTTATAAAGTCATACTCCTGTACCCACAGGTTCTGCTAATAAAACTCCAGCACCATTTCCTGAAATATGGATAATTGACATAATCTCTGAAAGCCTATGGCAACTGAAGAAGTGAAAAGAGGTGGTTTACCTGAATAGACAACCTTGTTCCACTATTTATTCTCTGTGATTCTGGTTGATAAGGATCTGCTTCCTGGCACTGACCTTTAATGATTCTTTAACGTACTGTTTCTCAGGAACAAAAATACATGAAGCAATATCATTACAATCATATGTCTTTTCATGTGTTCAGGAATGGAACTTATGAATGAATACTGTGTTCTCATACTCTAAACAAACAGATGTGTATATCCCAGCTCCAGTCTTTCTGCCTACTTTGAAAATGTACTAAAAAGGCTTTATCAGTAGGGTGCTGTAAGAAAGATGAGTATTTAATCTGAGCAATATCTTCTATTCCAGATCCAGCCTTACTTCAGAGAGAAAGTGACCATGGTTAACAGGCCATGTGTGGTATTCAGTGCTCACTTTCAGTGTAGCCTAGTTTGTTGGTCTCGGCTATTTATGACAAGAGATAGCTGAGCTGATCCAAGATTAAAGCATTTGAGTGCAAACAACAGCAGAGAATTCAGAAGCCTATTTATATTTTACTTTAAAATCTAGGAATCTAAGCAACTGGAGAGGAGAGGGGATGAGGATGTTACAAATTTTTTAGTGTAAAGTGTGGGCTGCCCTTGTGCAAGTGATGCAGTCTCAAGAAGGGAGAGGTTGAAAGCTTATGATATCTGATAGTAGGAGAAGGATTTCTTGTCTGCCTTGAAAAATTAATTTTCACAAATGATGTAGTATCCAAACAGTCAGGAAAGGTGAGCAAACTCTGTCAAAGTTGTTGTCAGAGTCCAATGCACCTAAGCACCTAGCACAGGAAGAAGAAATGGTAGGCAACAGTGGCTGGAGATTCCTTCCTGCAGAGAATGGGCCACCTGGCTGCTGACATGGCATGTTGTCACAAGTGATTTGTTGATTGCCAGGTGCTCAGATGTGGGATGTTGGAGGAATATTGCCACGGTTTGTCTGGGTCTAACACCCCTTTTCAGTCATTCATGTGGGCAACAATGGTACTGTCAAAGGTTACTTGGACTAAATGAAAAGGTACTACAAAATTCTGGAGGAAAACATGACTTTCAGAGGTGATACTTGACAGCTACCAGTGGAAGCCTGAGTAGTGCTCACCTACATCCTACAGATGAAAAGGAAAGGCTTAAGTAGGAAAATGGGCATAACTTGAAAGTTAATAACTGGCTGAAGGGCAGTTTGGCTTTTATGGTCATGAGCCCCTCTCTGAGAAATTCAGACCACTATCAACAGGTGGGATCTGCTTCACAAAATGGAGTAAGAGCATCTCTGTCAACAGGAATGGCAGCCTGGCAAGAAGGATTTTAAACTATATACCAGGGAGGCTGATGATAGCTGTTTGTAATTAAAGTCAAGAATCAGAGGTTATAGGTGGCATATGCAGAGGGTAGGAGTTTTTGAAAAAGATAGAACGGGTTAAAAGGAGACTCACCTAAAATGCCTGCACAAAAATGAGCACAACCATGGAAACAAGCAAGAGGAGTTAGAGCTCTGTATGTGGTCACAGAGCTATGACACCACTAAAATGACTGAGACACTCCACAGTCATGGAGTGCTCTGATGGTGGGATACAGGCTGCTCAGAAAAGACAGGCAGGGATGACAAGGAGGGGATTGTGCTGTGTGTGAAGGAAGAGTTTAAATGTATACTTTTTAATGGGATGGACTACAGGCTATGCGTAAGCTTGTGACTCAGGGCCAGGCCAATAATAGTGACAACATGGTAAGAGTGTATCGACCCACACAGGGTGAAGAAGTGAGTAGAGCCTTCTTCAAATCACTGGAGGAAATCAAGACAAAAATCCTGATTGCCATGGGTGACTTTAGCCTCCCTGACATCTGTTGTCAAGGCAGCATCATCCAGAAAATTTCTGTATAAGTTTCTGGATATGAAGATATTATCAAGGATATAGGTATTTGATGGGCCAACCAGGGCTTGCACACAATTGGATCTGTTATTCACTAATAAGGAAGAACTGGTTGTGGATGTGATAAACATTGTTGTAGTAACCACACAACAGTGGAGTTCAAGATACTGAGGAGAGAGAAGAAGCAACAGAGCACAAATCCTGGATCTGAGGAAAGTAGATTTTGGATTCTTCACAGAAAACATATGGTGAGTCCCATTGAAAGCAGCACAAAAGGACAAAGAAAATCTTACAGGTCTTGAGAACAGCATCCTTCAGTCACAAAAGCCATCCCCTTGAATGGAAAAAGAAATAGGCACAGCAAAAAGTGGCAAAGCAGGAAACTCACAACAGTCATAATGGAAAAGGAATGGATATGGGAGGTGGAAACAGGGACTGGGAACAAAAGAGGAATATAGAAGCAGCACTGCTCAGGCAAGCTGGAACGGTGTTAGGAAAACCAAAGCACATCAAAGTTGAAACCTTACAAGTCACACCAGGGACAAGAGAAAGAGTTTCTACTTTCACACTAACAGTAAAACATTGAACAAGGAAAATGTGTTTATGCTCTGGGAGCTAACAAGTGTGGTACTACGGGGCCTATCATAGAATTTGCACTGCCTGACATTTCTACTAGAGGAGTAGAAATCACCCAGAGGAGGGGACATCATATTTACAGCTGATGCCAAAACAGGTGCAGTCACCATACTTGAGAACCAGGTTGCAAGCCAGTGGGACGTGGACAGAGGGAGGAAAGGGATGATGGAACCCCATGAAAGTCATCAAGGATGAGGCCAAGCCCTGCCCTGGGAAAGCAGAGACTTGCAATGGTACAGGCTGTGGTCAACAGGGCTCTGGGGGATGGTCATAACTGTCATCTCTACCCAGTGCTCATGAGATCCTCATATTAGAATAAGACCAGAGGTGACCACCAAGATGGTGGAGCTGGAGCCTGTGCCCCACAAAGAGAAACTGCGGGACTGGAGCTGTTTCATCCAGGAGAAAGGATGGTTTTGATGGCACCAAACAGCAGTCTGCCAATGTTGGCTTCCAAAAACACAGAACAAGTTCTGGCCTAGGGTAAGAAAGAAATAACAGACGACTCAAGGACAGCCCAGAAGTGGAACTGCCACACAGAGTTGTTGTGCCATCACCATCCTTTGAGTTTTTGAAGATCCATCTAGATATAGACGTGGGAAAACTGTTATGAATTCATTGTTAATCCTGCTTTGAGCAGGAAGTTAGACTAATGAGACAAGGTCCCTTCCAGCCCAAATGACCCTCTCATTCTGTGATTTTGCTCCTTTGTATATTGGCACCTAAGATCTAGACAGCTAGTTCTGCTTCTTTTTGCTTCTTTCTTTTTAATTCTTAAAAACATTCCAGTTCAAATCACTGATAATATTAAATTCAACACTTTGGGGAAAAAAAAAAAAATAAGGGGGAAATTTTATGTATTGAAACATCTTTTTGGCTATTATAATGTCTCTGTATAAATGGTTTTCACTAGTACAAAAGTTAAGAGGATATCAGCAGAGGAAGAAAAAAAATTAAGGGTATGCAAGAAATACAGATGAGGAAAAGACCTGAAGAACAGACAATTTAATCAGGAAAAGACAACAGAAGCAGACATGAAGGCTTGAGTTTAATCATGCTTGGTACCGTGCTTTATGAACCATTAACAAAATTGGCCGAGGTTGTGGGTGATAGAGAATCAGTGCACTGAGTGTACGTGGCTAGCTGAGCCCTGCATCCACATGTGACATTACACTAGCATTGACCTGAATTGAGCCATAGCTTGTTCAGAACTGGTACTAGGTCTGCAGGATTGAGTGGGGGTACCAAAAGGTGGTCAGAAAGGCCTAATAGGGCCATAATCAGAAAGAAGAATGGCACTACTCAGGACCAGGTAGGAACAAGCAGTAAGAAACAACCGCCAAGATACGTCCTTTCAACACAGAAAAAAAAAAACCAAACTCTAGAACATAAAAAAGGAGCTGTCAAAATAGAAAATGAAGGGTTGTATACTAGAAAGAATGAAAGAGAAAGAGCAGATCTAGAAAAAGAATGGAAAAACAGTACTTTTAGAGTGAGTAGGCTTGCATTAAGGCAGAAATTTTAAAAAGAAGTGTCTCTGATCCAAAAAAACATAATCATAGGACCTGGTACCATTACTGTATGCTGACAGCTTCTTCTTAATTATATGGATGCATGTGACAAGGAAGTACTTCATTTTGGGCCGGTACACGTTCATCAATGGACGGGGGGAGAAGTTTAAAATATTTGGGCTTTCAAATTCAGGACTTTGACATCAAAAATGTATTTGAGTCGCTTGAAAATGTGCTGTTAGTGCTGTTATCACCGGTCTGTGCCATCAGTCTCTGTGTGCTTATCAAAAAGTTCAGCTCTTTTGGAAACTCAAAAGTATGATTGTTTATTAATACATTCTTTCATTGTTTCTGAAACAGTTTTGTCATTAAAATTGCTAATTTTTAAGCTGTGAGATATTGTCAGTTGGTTCCAAAATTTGCCTAGTTAATCTCACATTAAATTCTATATTTCTTTAGCTTACTGAAGTAAAACAGAATGATCTTATATTTAAAACAGTAAAATCTATTCAAATGTATTAATTTATGAAATTTCTTTCCTGTCTTCACAAAACTGAAATTTATGTAATTCTTTGCTTTTTCAGAAAAAATGCTTTCAGAGAAACATCTTACCAGAAACCATATTAAAATTAATGATCCAAGTGGTTGTAGTTGTGCTATCTCCTTTAAAAGTTACTGCTGGGCTCTCTTTGAAACTGGTATCATAAGACATTTAATATCACCTATGGCTTAAAATATGATACTTTTCCAACAGACATGAACATCTGTTTGGGGGTTGTTAGAGCACAGATTGTTAAATTCACAACTTTAACTTATTTGTTTTGTGTGCTCTCACATACTCTTTATCTATTTCAGTTATCTAACCATGCAACATTACACTGTGATGACATATATAAACAGGTAAACATTTCTACTGAGGGATTCCCAAGCACAGCTCAAGAGCAAGCGCAGAGCAGAGTCCCAGATTCTCCCCCTGGGTAGCACAGTACAGCTGTCAGGCTTAGAGAACAGTGACACCCTCGCAATGATGGAGACACAAGACTGGAAAGTGAAGGTGTCAGGGAGGAGCAAGGGCTGGCTGCTCCCCACAGGACAGGAGCCAGGAGCTGATGATGAACGCCTGGGCATAGACAGGGATGCTGAGCAGCTGCAGCACAGCTCGGGCAGGGGCAGCAGG
>NW_010310067.1:2766-25167 GCF_000700745.2 Antrostomus carolinensis | reverse complement strand
AGCCCCATAACTCCTCCTATTGAGACCCCCATGAGGGGCTCAACTTGGCCTACTGAGCAGCTTAATGCATGCTGCTAAGCCCCATAACTCCTCCTATTGAGACCCCCATGAGGGGCTCAACTTGGCCTACTGAGCAGCTTAATGCATGCTGCTGAGCCCCATAACTCCTCCTATTGAGACCCCCATGAGGGGCTCAACTTGGCCTACTGAGCAGCTTAATGCATGCTGCTGAGCCCCATAACTCCTCCTATTGAGACCTCCATGAGGGGATATGTACCTAGGGTGCATACAGAACATGGCATCCTACTTATATTCTTCACAAACATTTCAGACATTCTACCAGTTTTACTTAAGAAGCTGGTCTTCTGATGTCCTTAGGAGAGGCTCTGCAACATGAATTAATTTTTTTTTCTTTTTTGGAATTGGAGAGGAAGAGGAATAGTTAAAATGTCCTTGGTTCTTTAACTTGGAATGGGAAAGCCTCATTCAGTCAGAAAAAGAAATTGTCTTTTCATATTTTCCAGTGTATACATAACACATTATGACACATCCCAAGAAGTACTGACATTCATAAGCTGACACTAAGGTCTTGTAGTAGTATATGGTCCAGCAGCAACTTCTAGTGCACCTTCCATCTCAGGCATGAAAAATGCAAGTTTACTTTTAAAAATGATTGACAGAAGTATCTTTTTTCCACTACTCTTCTCCTGGCGACTTGCCTGCACTTACAATAAGCCTTATCTTATTTATATGTGGCTATAGAGCAAAGCAAAAGTGAACCATCGTTTTTAACAAAAATAACAATCTCTTTATAAAACACTAGAACTGTATATCATGTTCAGTGAATAGAAATGTCAGTTTTATATACAAATGTCTGAAATTATATTTCACAGTTTAAATGAAAAGATGAAAATGGCTTATCATATTCACTTTAATATTTTTCAAATCTAAATTAAAAATCACTTTCTTTGAATTTTACTATTTAATACATATATATTAATTATGGAAAATTATATTTTCACATTTTTACATCTAGACACACATGAGGATTGAGTGTGCTCCAGTAACATGTTTTTCACAAAGAAAGATCCCATGGAGAATTTTGATTCATATGTGAACCTGTAAGTTTGTGTTCAGGTGTTTAGATATAGGAAAGAGAAGGTCAGTTTTGACGCATCTTCAAGCACCCCACTTATCATATAAGTGATATATAGCTCTGCTTTTTTTCTTCTACTGGAAGGGAAAAAAATGTAAAAGATTTCAAAGCTGGGTCTGTAAATTGAAGAGCTCGCTTTTTTGTGAACAGCGGTACTTACAAGGAAAAAGAAAAAGAAAAAATAAACAACAGTAAAAAATAACAAAAATAAGCTAAGGTATTTAAGATCTAGACAAGATCCACAGGTGTTGTAAATCATGGATCATTTTACACCAGCTGAAGATGAGGCTGTTGGTTTCCAAACCCTCAGAAGGTTAAGACTGTGATGATGAAGGTTACCACAGCTGTACTTCAATTTCAGTTGCTCATTAGCCCTCTGACAAATTCATCCACTTGACCACTCTAATATTCAGCTCACAAACACTTACAGTGTGGTGTCATTACACCAGAGGTGATACACAAATAACAGTAATACCACCAACCTACTTCCCATGAAACTTAGGAAAAGTACACAAAATCTAATTTTTCTAGGGGTTCATATGTCTTGAGATTAGGGAATAAAAATCTTAGTGAACTATGGTAGCTCTCAAAGCACGTCATACTTTAAATAATTTGTAAATCATGGATATTCAGTAAATACCACAGGGCAGCTCCCAGAGAACTGATGGTTGACTGTATAGCTAATGGCATGAGTTAAGACAGAACAGGCACACCAGCTTTCATCACCACTCAAGCTCAAACAGAACTGGATAAGCTTTTATAACATTCTCCAGTAGGTAAGGCTAAAGGCCACAGCTAAACCTTGTGTGGCTGCACAGAGACTTGTTCTCAGCATTGAAAACTAATGTTTACACAAGGAAAACAGTGCATATTATATATGTTAATATCTAGTCTATTAACTAGTTCTCCCTCCAGGGCTTTTAGTCCACACAGGAAATTATTCAGCTAGGGGTTCACATAGCAAATTTTTCCTCATTACCTTGCTTAGGTAGACAAGCCCTTTCTGAACAGAGCCACAGAAAAAGAGATGTTGTGCATTTGGATAATCTCCAAGGTCAAATCTTTCAGGCACAGTAGGGAAGCAGGAGTATCTAAGGGCAAGAGTATAAAAATAAAGACTATAAAAGGGATTGCATACTACCAATCTGTTCAACAAGATTTCCATCAGGAAACCCAGGGGAATACATGGGGCCAAAGAAGGGACATGATCCCCAGCTGTGTAGCTTTAGTAGTCTGCTGAATAAAGTTCATAGGTGCTGGCTACACAGAAGGTTTACAAAAGGTCTACAACGTGCCACCATTATAAGGGGAAGTTTTATGATTCTAGGCATCCCAAGTCAGTATAACTATTCACTCTTTTTCACTTGGGCTTTACATAGGATTTATCCCTTCTAAGCTTATTATGAATTTGCAGTACTTTCTAAATATTCATAGCTAAAACCTGTATGATGCTTCTTTGTTCTGGGAGTTATTTTCAGATAAAGTCTCTTTATATCTTTTTTTTTTTTTTTCTTTTCACTAGCTCTAGTTTACCTTCTGATGTGATTACTGAATTTGTATCACATTTGTCCCAATAGACATGTTCAAAGAGAAAAGGTTGAAGCTTGGAAAGAAGTAGGGTACATAATAAATGAGCAAAGAAGAGAAAATAGGCTCAAATGTAGACTAAAATGAAAGAAAGAAAAAGCAAGAGTTTCATTTAAGGGTTATAAAATATTCTTGTCTGCATATGGAGAGTGAAAGATATGGAGAAGTGTACTAAAAGCCTTGGTCCTACACTGAAGCAAGCTACAGAACATTTGGTTATACAAGACACAGATGGCAAAGTTCACTGCTGTGGTCCATGGTAAGTTGACAAAAAATAAAAAACCAAAAAACTTCTTTCTGTGGCCTGCCAGAATTGGATGCACTCTCCCATTTTGACTTGCATATAGAGAAGTAGAAGGATTAGACAATCATTTTCTGCTTGATGTCAGTTACACTGTGGTTGACCCTTTTCCCAGAAAACTTGTTTTTACATTTTTTTGGTGCCACTTAAGTTTCTTGATAAAACTTCCTTACCCCACTGAAAGCCACCCTTATTGATAGATCAGAAAGAGGGTAAGATCTTCAATAAGGCCAGTTTTGCTCAGTGGAAATTGTCCCTGCAAAGCATAGAGAAGCATTTTGTTAATTTCAGAGACTGCTTTTCTCTATTTCTTTGTTTCATTATACTTCATAGAACCTGTTCAGAATTTAGCATTTCAGGGTATTCCAATATGATCATTGTCTTTTTATTTGTTTATCAAAATAAATAGATAAACTGAAAGCTGTAATTTTAAGATTGGAGTGTTTAATTTTCTAAATATCGTATCTTTGTAACTTACTTTGGCCTGATCTTGAAAATGCCATTTGATTTTTTTTTTAAACATCTGTTAAATGTTATTTTCCCCAGTGTTCTTTGTCTGTTTTCAAGTGAGCTTTTCTTTGCAAGTAATTAAGGAAAAAAAAAAAAAAAACTTCACAGTTGTTCTGTTTTGAATTCAAGTATTTGTCTCTGACCTTTACTAAAACTTGTAAAATCACAAGGAGATAAGCATGAAAGAAATCATGTGCTGTTCAAGTACTTAAACTCCAGGGAAATGCACTGAAGTAGAAAGGGGATTAGTAGGAGGGTGAAGCCAACCCATACTGTGTTGGTAGAAGAAGGATTAGTAAGCAGACTGAACCAAGAGAGAAATTAGCAGTGCTTATTTCAGGTTAGAAACTGCCGTAGGACGTGCAGAGATAGAACAGGATCTCAGCATAGAAGAGGTACCAGAAAGAGAGAACAGGTACAATGCATGAAGCATTGTAGCTTCATGTTCTGGTAAAGCTGCCATTAGAGAAAAGCAAGAGAACACAGAGGGGAACTGCTGAGTGGAGAACGAGGTGCACTGCTTAAATGCAGAAAAGAAGGGCATGAACAGGTGGGGGGTGGGGGGATTGAAAAGAATGGTTCAAAAATTGGTGCCTTAGACAGGTTTTAGCATTTTGGGGCAGTGAAGTAAATCTGGCTGGCAGATGTGCAGCGTGAATGAACATTTGGGAAGCATTTAGAAGTCAATGAGCAAATATAACTCTAGGTAGTTGTTATCTTGTGCAGATAAAGAGAGAAGGGAACATCAGTGTCTGTAATCAGAGTTTGCTTTTCCAGTTACAGTATCAAAGTATAGAGTTCGAAGGCACCTTCTGGGCTGGACGGGGTAGCCTGAAGGTTTTTATCACTTCTTGTATTTATTCTTCTCTTTCTCTCTCTCTCTCTCCATTCCTGTCTCCCTCTTTCTGTAGAGGGAGTTGGGTGTCCCATTGCAGGAGAGAAGCCATTGTGTGCGGATCACCAGCTCACAGAAGGAGACGGGTCTATTGGATCTGCCACTATGCAGCTCCCCATGCTGCTGCTTCTTTCCCTGCCCTCACTTCTCAGCATGCTCGGCCAAGCTGGAGCTCAGTTCCCTCGTCAGTGTGCTACTGTCGAGTCCCTGAGGAGCGGCATGTGTTGTCCAGACTATTTCCCTGTGTTTGGGCCAGGTACAGACCGATGTGGTGTGTCTACAGGGAGGGGCCGGTGCGTACAGGTGACTGTTGATTCACGACCCCACGGCCCACAGTATATCCATGATGGGCGGGATGACCGTGAGCAATGGCCCATACGCTTCTTCAACCAAACCTGTCGGTGCAATGGTAATTTCTCTGGTTATAATTGCGGGTCATGTCGCCCTGGCTGGAGTGGACCTACCTGCAGTCAACAAATCAATATAGGTAAGAGCATCAGAAATATGACATGAAAATTTATTGTTGTCAGTGCTTGATTCTAAATGTAGTTAATTGTACTGTTTGTCTTTCCTTTAAAATATTAAATACCTCTTATATTTGTTTAGTAATGTGTGTTGTAGGGGTTATTAAGGCAGTTGCTATATGAACCACAGTTGTTCAGCTTGTATACCAAAGACCTACATTTACTATCCAAAAAAAGGAAGAAATAAAACCTATAGGCATTGTAGGACTGAGATCAAGTCCATTAAAAAATAGAATATCTAGGCTGAAAAAATTGTATTCTTTTCACTCTTATTTAAGAGTGAAATGATGTATACAGACACATATGTGTGTTTATGAATATGTTTGGGAATAAAACATATCTAGATACCATGTTTAATACCTTGTGACTACTTTAATTGTGACAGCAGCTCTTTTGATTCAAAATCCCTTAATACATTTATAAACTATGTTCCTGGACTAGTTGCTGTCAGTGTCTTTAAAAGCCTTAACGCAGTAACTCATGACTATGAACTGTTCGGATTAATCAGCACAGGGTCTTGTGGACCTTTCTGAGAGTTCTCCAGTTTCAGTTTAGACCAGAACATCAGTAAGCAGATGTTTAAAATTGTTTGAAATGGTTATGAAATCTTTGTGGGACTGGGAAAATGTTGACTATTATAGGTAAATTGGAAAAGACAAGGAAGCTTAGGGACAGATCCTTGTTCTCGAGTCAAAACCATCTGAATGAACAAGATTTCAGACTTTGTAAGTGAAAGTTTAAAGGTGTTATTGAAATTCTGTAAAATCCATTGTCCCCTAAATGAGTAATGGGTTCTGTTGACATGAGAAACCACAGGTGTCTAGTACAAATGGGCAGTGCCTGTTGCAGAAATAGAAATCAGCACTGCTATTATTTTCACTAGATTAAAAAAAACTCCATGAATGTGAGTGCATGTTCCACAAAGGGTTAAAAAAGGACCACTTACCAATTCAAAATCATAACAATAATACACCTTAAAAACAATTTATTGAGGCCTGTGGGAAAGACCTTAGGATTTTATTCATCATTTGAGCTCCAAGAAGCAAACTAGAAAGCAGAAAGCACAACTTATGAATTGGATCTGCTAAGCTAGGCTGCAGCTTCTGGTGCTCTGACCTGTTCTCAGTAACAATGATGATAACTCTGAAAAATAACCAAGAAATAAATGTTAACACACACAAACTTAGCAGAATAAATCTGGAGTTAGGCAAAAAAAGCAGCCTTAGCTTGTTTCCTAGGGTAAACCAAAGCACTTTTTTCTTCTCTTGTTTATTAAATCCTCTACCACTCAGTAATGGATTTTATTATATTTTTTATAAGGAAAATGAGGGGATGTTGAAGTATAATTGTGAGGACTTCTACCTGTGTCTTAGTCTAAATTTAGCTTGAAGTCTTCTCAGTCCAAATGAAAGAGTGCTGGACTGGGACTTTCACTGATATACTGGTATTTCAACAAGTCCATTTTCTTCCTTATTTCTCTGTGCACATGTGGACACTTATCTTTTTAAATGTTTTTTATATATACTGCTAAAAAGGACTAGTATATGACTGTTGTTACTAATAGCAGGTAATGACATTAGAAAGAGATGTTGTACTATGTGGAATTCACAATTTACTGGTGAATCTGACATTTATCCTACAAAGGTTCAAGTATAAACGATGTACTTAATTAATTTGTCATGCAGTAGAGCTTCTGATTAGTATAAATTGCTATATTCTTTTCTTGTAAAGTATTAACACAGGAAATCTTAAGTATATTGGATGAAGTTCTGAAAGGTTTGTGTGACAAAGAACTATCTCTGTCATTTCTCTGACAAGATTGAAGGAAAATCTGTAACAATACTTCTAAAAAGACTAAAACCACAAGGTTTTGGGCTTTATTTTTACTCAGCTCAATCTTTCTGATAATAAATAATATTTGCTATTTATGCTCAGTGCTCACTGAATTGCCTCAGTAAAAAATGAATGCTTGAAGAAAAAGGGACTTACCCACAATTTTTAGGAGCAAAATAAATTAGTTCTGTGAGATCAGACTTGAATCTCTATTAGTTTGGTGACTTACTTCTTCTGTGTCCTGACAGTCAGGAGGAACCTTTTGGATCTGAGTGCAGAAGAAAGGAGGCGTTTTGTGAATGCCTTACACCAAGCCAAGGTGACAATCCATCCTGACATTGTTATTGCCACACGAAGACGTGAGGAAATATTTGGACCAGACGGCAACACACCACAATTTGAGAATATCACAATTTATAACTACTTCGTGTGGTCTCATTATTATTCTGTCAGGAAGACTTTCCTTGGAGCAGGGCAACAGAGTTTTGGAGGAGTTGATTTCTCTCACGAGGGACCAGCTTTTCTTACGTGGCATAGGTTCCATCTCCTGCAGCTTGAAAGAGACATGCAGGTAAAGTTTACGTTAACATCAAGCCATTTGTTCTTGTTATGTTTTGTACAGTTAAAGGACTTCTCATCATATTCCAATAAGCAAAAATGCTATCAGCTCTTTCTACATGTTGAAATAATTCTACTACAATGTCAGTAACTCATTAGGTATACTAAACTTTAGAGTGCATTTAGGTTTTAGACTGTCATTGTTATAGAGATTCTAAAAATAATATCTCAATCATAGTAATGGAAAATGTAAAAGTTACATTAAAATCTCCTGTAGAAATAGATACAAATTCTAGATGTATCTGTAGAAGGCATTGTACTGGACCAACAAAAGTTATTGCCAATATTATTTTTAATATCAAGGCCTTGATTCTTGACTAATTTAGACTAATCAAAGCAGCAGAAATTCTAAAGAAATGTATTACAGAGTTGGCTTGGGGATTGCAAATCACATTTTATTTCTGTAATTAGTGTAACTGGTTAGAGAAACTAGTGTTTTGTTATACTCTGTTCCATAAATCATTGATCCTCTTGTTACATTTTCCTTGTGCAAATGTATCCATAAAAGGAATATATTTTTATGGACCATCATCCTTCTTAAAGAAGAGAGAATTAGGTTTTCAAGGTCAGGATTAAATAATGCTTGAAATCACTTCAAGTGTTTCCACTAGCTTCAGTGGGTTTTCACCAGGCTAAGGCACAAATTCCCTTCAAACACTCACATTTGACATCAGTGGCATTTCACTACATGGAAGCCCTGAGGAGTTCTAGCTCTTGATGACTTAATATATATTCTTATTTATGTTAATAAACTTGATCATTAGTTAAGCATATTTGTCTGGCTAACACATCATTGTATATAAATATTGGAAACCAGGACACACTCCAGAACCATTCAACTCCAACCCATGTTAGAACTAAACAATGACAATTTGAAGAGCCAGTATCCCTTTTCCTTTCTTTTCCATCTGCTCAGTCATTCCACAGCTGGCTTGGTTACTCTATGTACTACAAATTCTGCTGTTGAGAGACCATTATTTTTTTTTTTTAAATGGGGTGTCAGTATTAAGTGATGTTTCTTACTACTTATGATATGGTTTCACGGAAAAGGTAATCAATAATAGAGATCCATGACTCAGTTCAACAGTCCAACTATCTGTTCTATTGAACAAAGGTATAAATTTGAAAAATTACTGAAAGCTTTTACATAGATTCCATAGATTTTCCATAGATTTCTTCTCCTCCATGAGGAAGAACTCTGACTTCTTACTATGATGTATTTAACTGTTTTTTAACATCCTTCTAGCAGTAAATATTATAGTTGTCTGAGGCACACATGTATTAACATAATATTTATGTGGCTTAGAACATGCTGCAGGACCCCACTTTTGGACTTCCCTACTGGAACTTTGCAACAGGAAAAAACACCTGTGATATTTGCTCAGATGACTTGTTGGGAGCTAGAAGCAATTTTGATGTCTCTCTTATCAGCCAGAACTCAATCTTCTCTCAGTGGCGAGTCCTGTGTGAAAACATAGAAGACTATGAAACTTTGGGAACCATCTGTAACAGTAAGAATGACTGCTGGTAGATACTTGGAGAGAAAATCTTTTTAATAATAAATAAATATAATATTTTATATTGCAATTATTTTTCCCAGCCAAAAGATCTTAAAGTGGTTTTTGAATATTCTTGATCCCAGTTCCATCAGTCTTCGGAGACAGCACATACTTATCATTTATATTGCACTGAAGAACCAAGAAGTTCAAAATTATATCAGGCGCTTGTAGCAGAGGAAGAGCTAAATGCCTTGGCTTCCCTTTTTTATGCAGTATCTATTAATCTCCTGTGCAATAAATAATTAAATATGCCAGTGTCATTTCTTAAACAAAGCTTAAGTTTTTTTTATCTATTCCACTTACCCCTTCATGGCATTCTGCTCCTAAAAGGAGAACATCTAACAAATCCCCATGTTAACTATGAATTCTGTGGTGTACTGTTTTGAATCAGTATTGTTTTGTCTCTTCTCTCCATCCCCAGGCACTGAGGGTGGTCCCATTAGAAGAAATCCTGCTGGAAACATTGCAAGGCCTATGGTACAGCGTCTCCCAGAGCCTGAGGATGTTGCTCAGTGTTTGGAAGTTGGTGTATTTGACACTCCTCCTTTCTATTCTAATTCAACAGACAGTTTTCGTAACACAGTAGAAGGTAAACATGGCAAAGAAAAGAATATGGAAAAATTCTAAATAAGTCAAGAGAGAAGGCTTGCCATTTTTCCTGTTGGAATTATGATTTTGGAGATAGTCTATTGGACACTAAGAATACATTGCTCTTAGCATTAATTATTAGCATAGTATTAAGTGGAAATAAGCCCTGCGTAGATTACTTTATAGCTTATGTTAGTTCTTTAAATGCGTAAAAGTCTCAATTCTGTCACTGATGTACTCACTAGAAACTAGCTGAGATCAGGTCCTTGCAATCTACACTGGGTTGCCACTGCTGAAAACAGCCCTTGCCAGCAAATTGATGCTGCTGCATGCTTTATCAAGGCAAACATGAACCTAAAGCAGTTACTCTTGTATCTGAATTAAAACAACCAAACGCAAAAGAGATTGTAAGCCTTGGTAGTACTTAATGAAATTGTATTGAAGTAGTAATTGAGGTCTGGGTACAGTATTTACTTACAGACACGTTAGTTATTCTCTCTGGGCCATAGAACTCTGTTTTTCTCTAAGCTTTACACATTTAAAATGAAATTGGCCTCTGAATACACATCCCTCAACACAGAAATCAGCCTGAAGATGTGATCCATGCTGTTCAGCCAGTACCCTACTAACTGTTTCTGCACTTTAATAATGCAGAGTTTTTAACAAGAAAGACTTGGATTCATGAGACAAGATTCCCAAGTGATGGTTCAGATCCCTGCCAGACCTCCTGTAGATCCTCTGGCTCCTACAACAGGGAGGATTTGCCCCATTTTCTTTCTCTTGGAGAAAAAAATCAAGAATCTGCACCATTCTAAGTATATGTGAAAGTTTTGGAAGCTTACCAAGTTTGACAAATGGGCTATCAATATCTAAGTATCCAAAAATTGCTTTAGCCAATTAACTGTACAGACTCCCTCTTCTTTGGAAAGTTTGTCCAGAATTTGAAAACAGGAGAATTTTTCATGGTGCTTCAGATCCTGACATGTGACAGGAGGGTTTTCAGGTGCTGGACACTGGCAGAGTTACATAGGGTATCTTCACTGAAAAAAAACAGATCATGCGAAGCTTTCTGAGATGTGTTCACAGTGAGTATGGAAACGATGCGTGGAAACATAACAGCGCGCTCATTAGAATAGATGGCAACACATACACACTTAAGTCAGCGGTTAGAAAATACATGCAACTATTTCAGTTGTGCTGAAAGATATGTAAGCCCCAAATATATACCTTTATTTTCATGTTATGTTGTGGTTCATTTTGGCCATTTTTGCATTAGATCCCAGCAGCCTTGCATTCCACGTTCTCAGCATTCTTTCATAAAGTCTATTTTAATCTGAAAATTATGCATGCTAGGGACATTTCTCAAATGCCAATAGGTAGAGAATTAGCTACTCATTTATGTTAAGCAAGGCAACACAACAACATCACAGCCTTTCAGATAAAAAAAAGTGTCCAGCCGGGACTGCAGCTTACAAACAAAACCTTCACTGGGAATTTTTGTGTTCTTCTTTCTTTCCACATTCAGGGTACAGTGATCCTTCAGGGAAATATGACCCAGCAGTTCGAAGTCTTCACAACTTGGCTCATCTATTTTTGAATGGGACAGGAGGGCAAACTCATTTATCACCAAATGATCCCATTTTTGTCCTCCTGCACACATTTACAGATGCTGTTTTTGATGAGTGGCTGAGAAGGTATTCTGCAGGTAAGATGTGTTCACAGGAAGAGGTGGGATGGCTGGTTGTAAATCTTAGTAGTCACAGGAGCTTGGCTGCTTCTTGTAGGACAGCAAGATATCCCTAAGCTTAGAAGAGAAGACTGGAATTTTAACAGCTAGTATAGTTAACAGAGATTGAGTAATAACAAGCAAGCTCCCTCCTCTGTCTGCTGACATCCATTTTCAAATCACTGTCTGTGAAGGCACTTGTCCAGAGATACCAAGCACAATTCAAGAAAACAAAACATGCAAATATATTATCTCTGTGGAGCAAAGACAGCATAACCATGGAGGGTCCAAATACTTCGTGGACTTTTTGCCGCTATGTGGAGTAAATATCTATGTTTCTTTTCGTCAAACAAGATCAGATGCCATGCACACCCTCATAATTAATTGTGATCACTTTTGTGATTTACTACCAGCATTCCATAACCACTTCCATATCCTTTCAAAGGATGGTCACTGTTGCTGCCCTTGCTTCTTTAACTCTGAAGAGAGAAAAGGAGTAAGGGAGGAAGTGAAGGAGAGGGAGGAAGGAACTGCAAGGAAGGAAGAAAAAGATAAATAAAGGAAGGAGACTGATATCTGAACTGGTGACAGAATTCTGTATAACTCTAATGTCTGTGCACAAAGCAGCAACTGTATTCCTCTTAAGACAATCCAGCCCACTCTTCCTTCTCCTACAGAAGACAGCTGCTGCTGCACAACTGAGAGTTCTTTATGCAGCTTCTACAACCTGCCTTATATATTTTTCCCACGTTTACTATCAGAGAACAATTGTATCCCCTTTTGGTACTTATATGACCTATCACAAGCTTTTGCACTATCTTACCAAGATGGATTTTTTTTTCCTTATTTTTATTGCTTCAGCTGGCTTTCTCCTGATTTTCCATAACACTGCAAAAAAATTCCACTGGAGTTCATATCAGCTGCCCTTCTGAATGGCATGACAGAGCTCTTCATCACTGTTACAATCAGACAAAGTCAGACTGTAGCAAAAAGGTTTTCCAAGTCCTTCATAAAAACATATTTCTTTTCCATGCAAGAAGAAATAAAAAGCTCAACACAGGCTGAAAGTTTTACAATTTATTGGTTGTTTCTGGTAAAAATCACATACATCATTTCCAGTCTTATTTTCTGACTGAGCAGAGCCCTTCGCTATAGATCTGTTACACTGGAAAACAAATCCTTCTAGATTAACTTAAGTTAGGAACAAAAAAATTGAGGTATTAAAAACCCTGAGTCATTGTTGGAAAAAAAATGTAGTGCAAATTATTTTGATTTTATTTACAGAAGTGTGATTTGACTTTCAAATTTAGATATCTCAACATACCCACTGGAGAATGCCCCTATTGGACATAACCGACTGTACAATATGGTGCCTTTCTGGCCTCCAGTTACCAATAATGAAATGTTTGTTACTGCACCAGAAAACCTGGGATACAGCTATGAAGTTGAGTGGCCAGGTAAAATGTCCAACCTAGATGCTTTCTCTTTTTTTCTCATTGTGTCTTTCTCCTTTTAAGTTTATGCGTTATATAACAAAGTTGGTTCAAATTTCACAAACATATTTGATGCATTTGTAAAGGTCTATTCTTCTTCTCCAGCCTGGCTTTCTGAATCATTTGTGTTTGGGGTTTAGTACAGCTAAATAGCTACTGATTATAGGTTATTGCTGCATGAAGCGTCTCACTACTCACTTCAATTTTTGAAGAAGTTCCTATTTGGATCTAAACCTTGCAGAAGGTCCTTATTCTTATATAAGTCTTCATTAAATTACTACAGGGAATGCAAAACCTTTCTTCTACTATCACAAACCAGATAGCAGAAGAAAGGTCCAAGACTGTTTTTAAAGTGCAACAAGACAAACTGAAACTTTCTCTCATTTTGTAACAAATATTATCTACCAAAATTTAACCTAGTTCTACTTCACAACTCACTGAATAATGACAGACACTGAGCTTTGGTCTGTCCCTCTGATGTTTATCCATATACTTCACATTTACTTTTAACAGCTTTCCCTTTTGCTTTCCTTCCTGTAGGTCGTGCTCTCCGTGTCACAGAGATGATAACTATCGCAATAGTGACTGCACTGGTTCTTGTTGCAGTTATATTCGCAGTTGCTGCATGTATTGTACGTGTCAAGAAAAATAAGGACGAGTTGCATCAGCCTCTTCTTACTGACCAGTATCAGCACTACTCGGATGATTACGATGGCATACCAACACCAAGCCAGTCTGTTGTTTGAAGATATGGTACTTTTTTGCATCTGATCGAAACTGTTTATTTTGCTGTATTTTATAAAAGGTGGTCATCCATCTGCTTTAAAATAAAGAGCATAAACTGTCAGCTGTCTTGATATGTTTGCTTCAGGCTTCACCCCCCCCTTTCATCACACCAAGGCATCAATAAATTACCTTGGCAATGCTATTCTGTGTTGATTTTAACAGAATTCCACAAACTCTTCAGGGCACACCTGCAAGCCTTTTTCATGCATATTTCTGTAAAATCCAGTAATATTTAGTTCACTTACTGACAACCAATGTCATCTGACTTCACCTAGCCTTATACTCAGAATGCTTTTATGAGGTACTTTTCTGAAAAGATCAAGTCTAGAATGGGACAGAAGCAGAATCCAAAATACAGGTAGACATTCTTGGCTAGGCAAGTGGAAATGTGTTTCAAAACAGCCAGCATGCCAGGCAGGAAGATACAGGGGAATTCTGAGTGGAACAGTGTGTTTGAAATCCAGCTTTATTCACAGAACATAGTTTTGATCCTATTGATGTTTTTAGGTGGATCAGTAAAAACATATTCATCACTGAAAAGTCACTCCAGGATTTGGACATTTTTTCAAACTGTTCAATGTTCAAACACAGCTTCCTGAAGAGGACATCCATTTGAAATGACAGCTGGCAGCAGCCTTAGTTTTATTTTTATTTTGATTTTTCACTCCCCTGCTTCCTTTCTTTCTCCCCCTATGTTCGTGGCAGGGCATTCTCCCCAACAGTGAGAGACCTTGCTTCAGTTCTCCACCGTGGGAATTTAAACTCATAGCTCTTGTAATTTGAAAGAAGGCCCTATGAATCAGGCTGTAGAACAGACTTGGAAAAATAGCCATATGCAACTGCTGTTGAATTTATTCAACAGGAGACATCTGGAGAACAACAAAGTGACATCTGCCTTTGCAGCCTGAGGTAAAGCTTGGGGTACCTGGCTTCAAGCCTCACCTCCTCTCTCTCATCGTAACTGGGTACTGATAAATTATCTGATTGTCTTCCTACCATGGTTTATTGAATGTAAATTAGCAGTCATTAGTTGACACACAGAGACATTCTAGACTCAGACTACTGAGTTAACAGAGTTAACAGAGACTGAGTAATAACAAGCAAGCTCCCTCCTCTGTCTGCTGACATCCATTTTCAAATCACTGTCTGTGAAGGCACTTGTCCAGAGATACCAAGCACAATTCAAGAAAACAAAACATGCAAATATATTATCTCTGTGGAGCAAAGACAGCATAACCATGGAGGGTCCAAATACTTCGTGGACTTTTTGCCGCTATGTGGAGTAAATATCTATGTTTCTTTTCGTCAAACAAGATCAGATGCCATGCACACCCTCATAATTAATTGTGATCACTTTTGTGATTTACTACCAGCATTCCATAACCACTTCCATATCCTTTCAAAGGATGGTCACTGTTGCTGCCACATCATGTACTCAACCCTCTAATTGTCAGACTATAAAGTCAAGATGTCTTTTGTTTCTCTTTCTGTCTCACCTCCAGCTTCAACAGAAATGGCAAGTAATTTGGATTGAGCTCTTTCAATCTGACGTCTGACGCAGCTCTCCCAGCCATGAAGTTATTAGGTAAAAGGAAGTCATTTATTTCCTCCTTCTAGCCATGTCTTCTATGGGCTTTGTTAACCTCAGTGGTTTCAGTGAGTACCAGCTGTTCTCAAAGCACGTGTACTCAGGAAGAAAAATTTCACCTGTGGCACCCATGGCACAAAAGTAAAACAGGTAAAGGTCTTTTGGGTTGTGTCATTGGTTTTACTTACAATCTAGCCAATCAGTATTTCCAGGACACAAGCAGCAGCTTGGATCTCAACTTAAATGCTTATTTCTGCCATACTTGCTTGTACTGATACGGTGGTTTAATTTGGCTGGCAGACAAACACCATACAGCCACTCGCTCACTCTCCATCCCCAGCCCCAAGGGAACAGGGAAGAGAATTGGGGGAGTAAAGGTAAGGAGACTTGAAGGTTGAGATGAGAACAATTTATAGTTGTTTAATAAAATAAAACTTAAAATAATAATGACAATCATAATGGTAGTAATCATTATAATAGAATATACAAATGTGTGATGCACAACCTGCTTAGCACCCACCAACCAAGCCCAGATAACAATCCTGGAGGAGCAACAATCCCAAAATCAAAACTACAGTCCCAGAAGACAGAGTCCAAGAGCAAGAGATGAAGAGAGCAAGCATTCCAGCTGACCCTCACTAATATACTGAACATGATATTACATATGTAATATCCCATTGACATATCCAAATGCCAATGCAGATTTGCTAATTTTACTATTCCTCCCCCCAAGTCCTCTGCACCCGCAGACTAGCAAAACATGGAGAAGTTGGAAAGTAATTTATCTTCCAATAACAACTAAAAACATTAATATGTTATCAACATTCTTCTCATAATAAATCCCATACTGAAACCAAAACACAGCACTATTCTAGCTACTAAGAAGAAAGTTAGCTCTGTCCCAGACAAAAACGAGGACAACTGAGTAGCAAATTAACAAGTCATCCACTTTAGTGATTTCAATGGATTAAGGCAGGGTGATCCAATGTACTTTGGATTGGGGTCAAGAGACCTGGCTTTTATTCTTAGCACTTTTATTGACCCGCTGAATGTTCTTAGCTAGCATATTTTTACCTCTGTGACTCATTTGACTCATTTGTAAAATGAAGATAATAGAGCTTCCTTTATAAAGTGTTTTTACCTCAGTGGGTGAAAAAAAGCACACAGAAGCTTGATAACAGGAGGAAAATGGCTTCACAAAATCAGATCTTGTGAACAGGACGCTAGCCATTAAAGTTATTTGATCCTTAAAGCAAAAGCATACACTCATGTTTTGAGCAAGCCATAAGTCTTGTGGGTCAGAGAATGAGGAGATCTGCCTGTTAGTTACAGTTGACACACATAAATGAAGGAAGCAAGGTAGATTTTATAACAGACTTAAGACAAAAAAGAAGAGCGAGCAGAGGAATTACAGGGGGAAGGAAAGTGGAGAGCTGTGTGTGTGTGACGCATTCTTGATAAAGAGTCTCACAAGTCCTTCTTTATTTGGTCACTATTTGCAGTACTCTGAACTACATCTGGGTGTGGAGAAAAAAGTTCCTGCCATTCATCAAAGCTGCTTGGTGTTTGTTCCTGAGCTAATCTCATGGGGAAAAACTGGTTTAGTTTGAAATCTAAAATGGCCAGCATATCAGAAAATTAAGAAAAATAAACACCAGAAAATTGAGCGTGTGATAACTATAGGTTTTAATTTGATATATGGAGGCAAGAACAGGTAGCAGAAGTCACAAGGAGAAGAGAGGAAATGAAAAACTGGAAAAAAGGGCTAACTGAGAAGTCCTAGGTGCAGCAGTTAAGAAGCCTGTGATGTCACTTCTCCCCATGACTTTTGCTCTTATTCATATAAGGGTTGTATAAGGCAGCTGTAAAAGATACCTGGAATGATGAAAAAATAGAGCTAAGTTCATGTTGCACTGATGAACATGTCAGAAGGAACTGTGACATAGGTAACAAAGGGTTGGCACCATTAAGGAAAAACTGAAAAGAGCCTCAGATTCAGATACAAGATCTCTTAAGTGCTGTCAGACAGAAAATCTCAAACAAAACAGAACTGTGTAATTTATGTAAAATTTGGAGACTGTTGAACAAATAGTGACAATGATGCAAAGAGAAGCAAAAATCATGGATGTAATTGGTGACAGAACCTTTTTCCAGAAATAAATATTGGACTAATAAAATGTCATATTTTTATTGTTTTGACTTAGGCTGCAGTGACTGTATCACAGGAAAAAAAAAAATAAAAGGGAAACAAGGGGAAAAAAAGTTAAAAAGAAAAAAAAAAGTCTTTAGGCGTCTTAGGTGTCCCCTACAACCAGGAATATTAGTGATTTCTCATATTTATTGGCCTTCTTAGCACCCTAAAAATATCTATGTTTGGCTTTTGAAATTTATTTCTCTTATAAAAAGCAAATTAGTAGACAGTAACTAATGAATTCAAATAATAAAACAGTAATTCAGATTCTCTGCAGTCAATATTAAATGAATAGATGTTTTAAGAATATCTAAAAGAGAAAAGGAACTAAGGTCAGGAATTTTAGAAATAAAAAGAAAGCTGCCAAAGCTGCATTTGACCATGGAAAGTAAATATTGAAAAAGTTTTTTGACCATATAAATGAAAACGTAATAAGTGCAGAGTCAAGATTAGCATGATACAGATACAATTTTTGTGTGTCAGTGATAGTCAACCTTTCTGTTTGATAAGATGAACTATGCTGATCTTGTACAGAAAGAGTTAAAGGCTTATAGAATGAAAGACAGAAACTGCCTTACAAGAAAGAAACTATACAATATATCTGCATCAAGGCAGCAGGTAATTTTTTGTCCAAGAACCTAAAAATTAGATATGAAACTGTAAGTCCACCTGTAAAGTGTCTGAATAATTTTATCAGGTCAGCCAAAGTACTGTTCAATTCAGAGCAGCAAAATTTTATGGGGAAGAGAAAGTAAAAACGTTCTGTGCAACTACAAGCTTATTAATTTAGACTCAATAGCATGACAGTCTCCAAAATAAATCATGAAAATGCAATTGGAATCAAATACAGCATAGATTTATCAAAGTTAGACCATGCTAGCTAGCTTAATAGCTTTCTTTGCTAAGATAATTCAAAGTTTCTATTTAGGAATTATATTGATGCTAAAGACTGATAAAGTGCCATGGAAAGTTAGGAATTGGAATAGGATCTGCAGACTGGGAAGAGAGCTGACTAGAGGAGAGGTTATGATACAGTATTGAAAGGTAGCAGAATTATGAAGACTGAATCAGCCTTATTCAGGTCTTTCAAGAAAGATGTTGATGCATAAAATTGCACTGTGTGGATACTCATCACCTCTAGGACAGTACTGGAAGAGAATATACAGAGGGATAAGAATGACCTACAGAAATACCTTGTGAACTCTAAGATCTGAAGAAAGGTGAGAGTAAGTGAAACAGCACAGTAATAACTCTCCTTTTCCCCTACATTCCAGTAGCACAAATTTCTATTCCCACCTGTAAAATCTTTGACTAAGAGCATTGCAAAAAAGCTTATAACAGAAAACCTTATGACACCAATGTGCTATTAGTGTGAAAACATCAAAGGCAATTGTTTATATGATGTAGCACAATTTGTTCAATAAATGTACAATGCATCCTGGAAATTTTAAACTTTCTGTAAATTGGCTGCCTACAATAAAGGTAGAATCTGGGGAAAAAAATCCCTTAGAAATGGGTATTTTTACATGAAAGATTTTCAAAGGCAGATTGAAAAGCTGTTAGGAGATTAGGCTATCCAGTTAACTTTCTCTTAATGGTGCATAGTAAAATCATAACTTGCATGAACATCTGCTTCAGACACAAAGTTGAACTATATTTGCAACTTAGAGAAACATTTCTTAACCCAGAAGTTTCACATATCCTATGGTGTGGAAGGGCTAAGGAACACTGGTTAATAATGGCTTTAGGTTAACATGAATTGGAATGACTCCCAAAATAATATTTATTGCTGAAGTGTATTGTTTGTCATCTTAATATTTTTTATTGTCCAAAAATGCCTCTCAGCTAAACAATTGACTACTAAAAGAATAAATTGGCAAAGAAGCCTGATTAAAACTGAGTAATTTATTTTCAAAATATTAATTTGGAGCAAAATGTATGCATCTTCTCTCTCGAAACTGAATTTTAACTTGAAATCTCATTTAACATCCAGTTTAGAATGGAAGTGTTGGCTTTAGCAGATGCTTTGTTCAGGTGCTGTTTTGTGGAAAAGGGAAATAGCATTCAAAATACTTGCTTCTTGCTGCTTATTGGAGAGAATTAGAACAGCACAATTGCAACTAAAATAAACCTTGGATTGATTTATGTGTAGATTTTTAAATATAGAACATAGTGTGCATTTTTTTTTTTCATCATTCCAATCCCACCCTTAATGCCCAGACGTATCTAAGGAAAGACACTGACAATTCCAACTATGTTCTTCTCTTTTCCTCCTTCTTTCCTCAAATGCTGGGGAAAAAGGAGGGGATCAAAACAGTAATTTTACAGTGAGTCAGTTTTGTATGCACATAAAAACTGATTTTAAGACCTTTGGCAATCAGTCAAGCATGGATTTGGATTTTATAACTACTAAGAGCTCTTAAAGGAATAGGGCTGATATTTTGCTGAAGCCAGTGCCCCTGTTCAATACAACAGAGGCCCATGGTCCTTTGCTTGAAGCCAAGGAAGCTGCACGGGAAGACAGAAGCAACACTGCAGAATTAAACATCCTTAATTTGAGGTCGAATTGGTGATAGGATGACTGCCTAAGAGGATTTTAAGCTGACTACACAACCTATCTGTTTACTACTGGTGTTATTTTGCTTCAGTTCAGAAAGGTTGAGAGAAAACTACTGATAATATATAAAAGATCTCGTGCTGAAGAAAATGTTTTCAAAGAAAAAATCTCAAGGGAAAACTGAGGAGAGGGAGAAAATGTTTGTTTAGAAGTTGAAAGTTGTGTTGTAGCTGAAATGATCTCAGGATATTAAGCTTGAAGTTTGCAGAAAAAGCAATATATCTCTCTAGACTACCAAATAATATACCAGAAAAAAAAAGCAGTTTCAAACAATATCATTGCACCTAAGGCTTCCAAGTTATTTTTTTTTCTCTCTGTAACACCTTCTACAAATCAGTATATAGGAATGATTCTCAGTATGAGCAGCATAGAGAAAGACAAAGAATGAAATAAAATTTAATTTTATCAAGTATCGAGTGATTGAATTATTATGTCATACATGAAGCAAAAGTGAAGATGCTAGATTCAACTGGGCTGTGGATGACAGAGATCAACTCTACTTATTCATAAATTTATATAGCAAAAAGTCACCCTTGCTAACACCTACTAAGTAATTGCATTTAATATGAGCATAAAGCAAAAGTCTTATGTTTAAGATAACATGAAATTTCCATTTTACATCTCCTTAGGAAACGTATTCTTACTTATACTCTGTCTTCAAGGTTGCTCGAAGAAAAATTCCCTTGTGCCGTGACAACACCCAAGCTGGGAGTACACAAGGAAGGGCTTTCTGCCGCCAACAGGGGTTGCTGCTTGCCACAAGGTGGCACTTCACCAAAAAACTCAGGTTGCTTTCTAACACAGAACAGAAAACTGCTCTACTTGACTAAAAAGTCACTTCAAGTTCTAAAAGCAATTTTTTGAAAAAATATTTTAATTTGTGTCCCTCAACTTCCTATTCCAAGAGAAGTCTAGCTTCTTTTCCTTTGGGATACTATTTAAATTATTGCAGGCTCATTATTATAAAAATAAATCCTTAGCAGAAACATTACATGCCTAACTGTCTCATATCTGCAATTATTAGTTCACAACAGCAAGTAAATGCTGTCCATTGGTCAGGGTCTTTTTTGTTGTTTGTTTTCTTTTCCTTTTTTTAAACACTGGCAGAGAAGTGGTTGCTATATTTTCTTTTTTTATTCCTATGTCTACAAATGAGAAGAAAACAAGGGCCTACCAAACACAGATATTAGCAATTTATGATCTGAATTTGTCCTTTTAGCATGGCTAATGTTTTTCTTCGGCAGTCTTTGAAGATAAATCAGCAGTTGCAGCAGCAGGGCCTGCAAAAAGTGCACCGCTTCTTCAAGAGAATAAGAATTCAGAAAAATTATACTGATAACAATCAAGCTGGCATAAAAGTGGCCAGGTAGAATTTTTTCAGCTGGACACCATCACTCAATGGTAGCCCGTGGCCTGGATCCCAGTTTGGTTTGGTCGTAGGTGCTGGCAGTAAGCTAGAGCAACTCCAGTGCTCTAGAGCACATCTCTTCCCTGGGCATGAACTGCAGAAAAGAGGCTGAAACAGTATTTCACTGATAGCGTTTCCTTTTCTGTGTAACTTTTCCATGTGTTCTGTCATCATTTTGAGGCTTGTTATAATTACCTTTAACAGGGTCTTTAAAATATCTTTTTCTAGGAATGGAGACTTGGGGTCAGAGAGGAGAGTAGTTCACATTCCAGCTTCATCACAGACAGCAAGTGTTGTTTCTGTACAAAACTACCTCAAAACTGTTTCTGATCTAGAGGAAAACAGCCATAAATTTTAATTACAGCTGTTACCCTTCAGGTGTTAGTGGAATGGCAGGAAAAATAAAGTCTGTCTTCTTAGCTATGGAAGATGAAATGAAGTAAAATGAGGAACAATGAAGGACAAAAACATGGAAAGCACAGCTGAAACATTGTTCTTGGTAGTTAACCAATAGTGGATATCTGGCTTGAATGCTGTGAAGCTTGGTATCTCAGGATCATGTCCTGTATCATAGAATCATAGAATGGTATGAGTTGGAAGGGACCTTAAAGATCATCTAGTTCCAATCCCCTGCCATGAGCGGGGACACCTTGCACTGGATCAGGTTGCTCAAAGCCTCATCTAACCTGGCTTTTGTGGTGGTTTCACCCACAGCTAAGACCATGCAGTCCAGCACTCACTCTCCCACCACCTGGTAAGATGGGAAGAGAAATACAACAACAGGGCTGTGGATTGGAATGAGGACAGCGATGGCTCACTCACCAGTTATGGTCATGGGTAAAACAGACTCGACTTGGGGAAGAAAATTTATTTTAATTTGTTACCAATCATGAGAGTAGGATAGTAAACATAACAACCACATCTTACAATACTTTCCCTCCACCCCTCCCTTCTTCTGGGGCTCAAATCACTTTGCTCCCTATTTCTCTGCCTTGTCTGCCCCAATGGCACAGGGGACAGG
>NW_010310067.1:0-2526 GCF_000700745.2 Antrostomus carolinensis | reverse complement strand
CAGCATGAGGTCCCTCTCATCAGCTGCAAGAGTCCAGAAACTAAGTGTTCCAATGCTGGCTTCCCAAGGAGTCATGGACCAATTCTGGGCACAGCTCCCGAGTCCGACATGGGGATACCCAAAGGCTGCAGATGGGTCTCTGGTCCAGTGCACCTTCTTCCCCTGCTCTGGGGGTCTTCTTGGTAATCAAACGAGCACTCAAAGTCACAACTGCCCTCGGGCACAGCTTTCTGCTCCTCCATGGTCTACACGTGGGTATCTGCTCTGCTGTTGAACTTCCATGAGCTTCAGGGGACCTCTTTTACCTTCTTCCTAGTCCATGCGTGTTGAACTGGTGTCTGAGGTTCTCTGTCCTCCCCCTCCTCCTCCATCCTCTGGAAAGGAAGCTCTCTCTTTGTTTAGGTCAATGGTCATCTTTTGTTCAGGTCAATGGCCTCTTCTCTGGGTTCTCTCCTCCTTCCTCTTTTCAAAACCAGTTCTTTCCTCATAAATATTGATTTGAAGAGATGCTTCTCTGTTGCCAACTGGCTCAGCCTGGGCTGGAGGTGGGTCTGCCTTGGAGCCAGGGGAGCTTTGTGAAGCTTCTCACAGGAGGCATCAATGTAGCCCCTTCCCCCACTACCAAAAACACCCCCCCCACACACACACACACAAAGTCAACACAGCCATGAACACTTCCAGGGAGGGGGCATCCACAACTTCTTTGGTCAACCTGTTCCAGTGTCTCACTACCCTCACGGTACAGAATTTCTTCCTAATATCTAATCTAAATCTACCCACTTCCAGTTTAAAGCCATTTCCCCTTGTTCTATCACTACTTGATATTGTAAAAAGTCCCTCCCCAGCCTTCCAGTAGGCCCCCTCAGGTACTGGAAAACCACTGTAAGGTTTCCCCAGAGCCTTCTCTTCTCCAGGATGAACAGCTCCAGCTCTCTCGGGTTGGTCTCATAGGAGAGGTGCTCCAGCCCTCTGATCATCCTCGTGGCCCTCCTCTGGACTCACTCAGCAGGTCCATGTCCTTTTTATGTTGGGGACCCCAGAACTAGACGCAATACTCCAGGTGGGGTCTCACAAGAGCAGAGTAGAAGGTGAGAATCACCTCCCTCGACCTGCTGGCCACGCTTCTCTTGATGCAGCCCAGGATACGGTTATTGGCCTTCTGGGCTGCAGGTGCATATTGCTGACTCATGTTGAGCCTCTCACCCACCAGCACCCCCAAGTCCTTCTCCTCAGGGCTGCTCTTGATCCATTCTCTGTTCAGCCTCTATTTGTGCTTGGAGTTGCCCTGACCTGGGTGCAGGACCTTTTACCTGGCCTTGTGGAACTGACATTTGCACGGGCCCACATCTTAAGCTTGTCAAGGTCCTTCTGGATGTCATCAGCAAACTTCCTGAGGGTACACAAAGTCCCACAGGTATCATCGTGTGGGATGATATCATCCTGTCATCCTCAGGGGTTGCATTTTACATCCTGTGGAGCCATGAGAGGCTACAGGAACTCATCAGGCCTGACTGGTTGATGTCCAGTGGTTCACTCCCTTTTACTGGGAAGACTACTCTTGTCCTGTCTCCTCTCTCAGCCTTTATTCACATGCAGCCCAGCAGTGCTGATGCTAATGGGTCAAACCACAGGAAAAGGGAGAGTTTGCTTTTCAAATATGTTATCAGCTTGCACATTGGAAACCTGCAGAGTTACTGGTGATGCTAGTATGGGAGAGCTGTTCCCCACAAACATGGGACAGAGGATGACAGTAATTATTGCTGGTTAATTCAGGGGAAAGTTAGCTTTGTGCATATCATCTGTTTACTATCTGAGTTTTCACAGAACTTGTGACGGTTGGCATCATGCCTTACAGAGAGCAGGCCCTCTGCATGTGGAAGAACTTCACTTATTTGAGGGAGAGCTTTGCCTTCTGGAAAAATATTTCCATCCAAAATAGGATAATTGATTGCCTTGCTGTAAAAAAAAAAAAAAAAAAAAAAAAAAAAAAAGGGGGGGGGGTGGGGGGGGAATAAAATTAAGAAAGATTGAGGGATGGGAGGCCATAAAGGGAAATGAGAGCTAAAAAGTAAATAAGTTTCACTTGCTTTAACTTTAACCAAGTTTTGGGAAGATGTTTAAGAAAGGGGTAATAATTATTCCACTGTGGAAATATTTGCCTGTGTTTAAACAGCTGTAGTTTCCCTCCTGCAGGATCTTGCTGTTCAAGTACTTCTTACTGTATCACTCCAACACAGCCTTCTTTTTAGGATAGCAAACAATCTTGTTTGGGGGGGAGGGGAGGGAAGTGCTATGTCTTCTAATAACTTTCTCAGAAGCTCAGCAGCCCCTTCTGAGACGCCAGGAGGCACGCAGCTCAGCACCGGATGCTCACGGCTCTTCCCTCGGAGCTGGAGACCGCGGGCAGCTCCGCTCTCGTTTCCAGGGCTGCCCGCAGGCTCGGAGCAACGCTACGGGCTGGGCTGGGCTGGGCTGGGCTGGGGGCGCTGCGGAGGGGCCGGTGCCCTGTCCCCGCGTAGCCGCGAG
>NW_010310066.1:0-14228 GCF_000700745.2 Antrostomus carolinensis | reverse complement strand
TCTGCCATTGAGCCAGTTCTACACCCACCTCACTGTGTCCTCATCTAACCCACACTTCCTAAGCTTACCTATGAGGATGGCATGGGAGACAGTGTCAAAAACCTTGCTGAAGTCAAGGTAGACAACATCCACTGCTCTCCCCTCATCCACCCAGCCAGTCATGCCATCATAGAAGGCTATCAGATTGGTTTCATGATTTCCCCTTAGTGAATCCATGTTGACTATTCCCGATAACCTTCTTTTCCTCTACAAGCTTAGAGATGGCCTCCAGAATGAACTGTTCCAGCACCTTCCCAGGGATGGAGGTGAGGCTGATTGGCCTGTAGTTTTCCGGGTCCTCCTTCTTGCCCTTTTTGAAGACTGGAGTGACACTGGCTTTCCTCCAGTCCTCAGGGACCTCTCCCATCCTCCATGACCTTTCAAAGATGAGGGAGAGTGGCTCCGCAATAATATCCGCCAGCTCCCTCAGCACTCGAGGGAGCATCCCATCAGGGCCCATAGATTTGTGGGTGTCAAGTTTAGCTAAGTGGTCCCTAACCCAATCTTCCTCGACCCAGGATAAGTCTCCATCTCTCCAGACTTCCTCTCCTACCTCCAGGGCCTGGTATTCCTGAGGGCTGTCAGTAAAGACTGAAGCAAATAAGTCATTCAGTAACTCTGCCTTCTCTGCACCCTCTATCACCAGAACACCCACCTCATTCTGCAGCAGCCCCACATTTTCCCTAGTCTTCCTTTTGCTGCTGAGGTACTTGAAGAAGCCCTTCTTATTGTCCTTGACATCCCTTGCTAGATTTAATTCCAAGCAGGTCCTGGCCTTCCTTGTTGCATCACTGCATACTCTGACAATGTCCCTATAGTCCTCCCAAGTGGCCAGTTCCTTTTTTCCATATTTCTGCAAGAGAACTCCTAGAGAAATGAAAATGGAAATAATTTGAGGATCCCACAAAGAATGTGGTTCTTTCACATAAGAGTAAAATTCAAATTGTCACAAGAAGTAAAATGATCTGGAATGTGTCTATGACTATCAGATATCTCTAGCTTATTATCTCATTTAGGTTGTCAACACATACATATTTAAGAATTGCTTACATATGCACATGCGGAATCCTCCCATAAATAATTTGTTAACCCTCTAATGAGGTCTTCATTCAGGCAGAACATGGTAGGAATTCATTCCAACCACTTAATTATATAATTATGCATCAATATGGTGAGTTAAAGCATTTCTCAAACATCAACAAACTAACCTTTTGCTGCTTCACTGTAAAGACTCTCAGGTCTCAGCCCAGTGCCTTAACGACAAAGCCTTCCATAAATCAGGTTGGACTATGAAGAGCTCTCTCAAGCCTTTTATTACAATTCAATCTAAATGGTGCATTTAAAAAGCATTAAAAATACCAGTTAATTTCAATGTTTGATTCTTTGCTTTCTTGTTTCAGTTAATGTCAAAACCAGAAGCACCAAATTTCTGAAAGAAACATTGTGATTTTATTAATCATTTGATTAAATAAGTTCCTGACATGCTACTTATACAATGTTCAGTGTTTCCTATTAGAAACTAGTTGTATATGCACATACCGTTACTGAATTTAAGGTTTAGCCCTTGCCATTATATTTATCTGTGGCTTCTACTGTGCCATCCAAGGGTTGCAGCTATATCTTTCAGAGATTTATAACAGCTGTCTTTGAGACCTATGCAATAAGATGTGCTAAATTTCTGCTTTACAAACAAAACAGTACTAAATGTTGTCTTTGTTTTGAAAGTTTGAAACTGATATGGAAGAGTATTTCTTTTCCTTACCAAACATAAATGTATGTGTGTATATATATATCGATATACCTATTTTCGTGTATAGATCATAATGCCACCACTCTAGACAGTGGATAAATTCAATTAAGCTTCCCTTTAAGCACCTTTCAAGGGACAATACTAGGGAACCTGCTCCCTGAAGAATGCCTTAGTCTATCAGTTCTTTATTATCTTTAAGGGAAGAGATTTATTTTTCCAGGGGATTTGGGAAAAAGACAAGCTGATTGTTAAGGCCAATTTATAAAGAAATTTGGTCTTATTTTCATTTGTTTGCTTATTTTACCTGTCAATGGGTGCTTCTTTAGTAGGTAGTTGTGTTTGATCCTTACTATGACAAGGAGTGGCTAAAATCCAACCACTTCTATGAATATTGTGCGATCATTAGTTTATGAAGCTCAGACTTTGTTTGATTCTGGTACTAACACAAATGTAGAGATTATGCTGTATCTACTTCCTTCATGGAGTGAAGTGTCAGGTATTGGGATGGATCACTGGCAATAATCCTTCTGTACCTATTATTAGCTGTTATTCAGTCCCAGGAAGAAGCAATACAACCGTTAAAGCAAATCAATGTGCTTTTAGCTTGATGGGCCAGAAAATTACAAAATTCTAAACTTTTTGTGTGTTTTAAAATTTGTGAAAATGTTAGTGAAATTTTCTTGGGTGCTTTGCTATGGAAGAGAAATATCATAAGTACTACAGTTAAAACGTCACTGGTAATGACCTAAGAGCTTAGTACAGCTTGGCCCTTATGTCTGAGGGCTTTCCTGGTCTAGCAGCGAGTGACAGGTTTTCCATAGAAAGCAGAGGAAATGTTGCCACTGTGAATAACATGGCTGTGAATTAATGCCAGTAAAATCTTTTTCACATCAGTTTCTGTTTTGTAGCTGTTTGTTTTCAAATCCCTAATTGCATTTGGGTGAGTGCATACAGTCGTGCAATTTTAAAGCCTTACAAGAAATGTTTACACTCTCAATATAGGCAAAAAGTGTGGTATTAATTACATTTCTTGTTGTGTAACAGAAACACGACTGACTATTTTTATCGTGGTGCTAATATACAGTGTTACAGTGGCTTGCATATAGTTATCAGGTATTAATTTCCATCTGCAAAAAAATAGGTTTATTTTTTAGGAAAAAAAACAGTCAGTGTATCAGGTCACATTGCTTTCCTTTCTGACGTACATTGTTCCCACCAACTTCCAAGCTGAAGTAGAAGTTCAGTAGGAATTTTCTTAGAAGAAGTTATGACCTTGCATTGTTCAGCAAGTTATGAGGACTGAGCTATCGAGATGAACTGGAGATTTTGAGTTTGGAGACATGTTCAGGAGTAGTCATACAAAACATACCAGTATTACAGGAAACTAACATCAGTATGACTTTGTAACTCAAAAATGAGTACACAGTCCATGAACTTCACAGCCATGATAGGTGCTATATGATCATAATAAAAAAAGTAACTACTGCTTCTACATATGGTGTGCTGCTATACATTTTTATAGTAGGATTTTAAAGAAAAAAAAAATACTGTATCTATTATACAGTACCATTCAACATAAAAATTACTCTCAAAATGTATACTTATATTTTATCATCAATAGTTAAACATGAAACAAAAGAATATATTTTTTTCTCTGTAGAAATATAAAACAGTGTTTTCCTGCACTTATTCTTCCCTCACCATCATTTTTCACGTAAGAGCTGCTATTTTTAACTCAAGGTCTGTAATAGAATGGCTTTACGTTTGATATAAAACTGCTTTTCATCCTTTCTTTTTTTTTTTTTTTGAGAGAGAGAGAAAAGGACAAGCAGGTTAAAGCTCAATTGTCATGAATTAATTTTGTCCTTGTACCTTAAACAAAAAAATCTTCAGATGTTATCAAAAGAGTATGGGTAAAATTTTGCATTACTGTACTGTGTTCTTCATACATTCACAGTTGTAATAATTAAGCAATGTTTGAGAGATATCTGAACTTCACCTTGAGATCTATGTTTGCTCAAACCACTACATTATACAGGAATGCTACTTGATGTTTTCATTAACTCCAATCAAGGCAACTGTGTATGAAAAGTCAAATTGCTTTGTGTGTGAAGATTAAAAGCACATGTATGACTCATCTGCTGGTGGGCAGTAACCCATTGTGGCAGGCTGGATGCCAGGTGCCCTCCAAAGCTTCTCTGTCACTCACCTCCTCAGGTGGACAAGAGAGAGAAAAATATAATGAAAGGCTCATGGGTCAAGATAGGACAAGTAGAAATCACTTACTAATTACTATCACAGGCAAAACAGACTTGACTTGGGGAAATTTGTTTAATTTCTTACCATTCAAATCAAAGAAGGGTAATGAGAAACAAAACCAAATCTTAAAACCTCTTCCCCTCACCTCTCCTTTCTTTCTAGGCTTAAATTGCAGAGTCTCGTTGGGGACCTGTGTCTAGTGGAGTCCCTCAAGGGTCAATACTAGGACCAGTATTATTCAATATATTCATCAATGACCTGGATGAGGGAATAGAATGCACTGTCAGCAAGTTTGCTGATGATACAAAGCTGGCAGGAGTGGCTGACACACCAGAAGGCTGTGCTGCCATCCAGAGAGACCTGGACAGGCTGGAGAGCTGGGAAGGGAAAAACTTAATGAAATATAATAAGGGCAAGTGTAGGGTGTTGTATCTGGGCAGGAACAGCCCCAGATTCCAGTATAGGCTGGGGACAGACCTGTTGGAGAGCAGTGTAGGGGAAAAGGTTCTGGGAGTCCTGGTGAATGGACAGCAGGATGACCATGAGCCAGCACTGTGCCCTTGGGGCCAGGAAGGCATCCTGGGGTGTATTAGAAGGGGTGTGGTTAGTAGGTCAAGAGAGGTTCTCCTCCCCCTCTACTCTGCCCTGGTGAGGCCACATCTGGAATATTGTGTCCAGTTCTGGGACCCACAGTTCAAGAAGAACAGGGAACTGCCATAGCAATGGCACATCTCTTCATTCCCCCCGGCACTTGGGCAGGGACATGTCCAGGCAGAACATCCCTGCGGGCAGGGCGCCTTCACACAACGGGGTTCCCAGAACCTGGTGGTCTTGTGATCATCCTTGCAAACAATCTTTGAGACAAGTCTATCACCCTGTGGCTCAAAGATATCTGGTGGTCTTGTGCAAACGATCTTTGAGACAAGTCCATAGTGCAGTTCCTCACATCACCCCGTGGCTCAAAGATACCTGGTGGTCTTGTGACCGTCCTTGCAAACAATCTTTGAGACAAGTCCATAGTGCAGTTCCTCAGAGCAGTCTGGACCTTTTTCTGGTGGGTACCAAAGAACAAGGCCCTATTGCCTAATTCCTTGTAGGACAGAACCAGAACATTTTAATTTTTCAGTTCTTTAGATATAAATTTATTACAAAGGGAACTGAAAAAATCAATGAACACATTATCTAAAAATCCAATTAACTTTGATGTGGACTGAGCTTTTCCCTAATATGCCCTGATCCTCCTAGAGCTCAATGATGGGTACAGCCTACCTCCCTAAACAATAAAAACTTTCCATCCCCACCATCACTTGCAAACTAAAGCCCCCTGCAACACAATTAGAAAGATGAAGCCCATTATATAAGATAGCAAAACTGGACAAATTTATCAAATTTACACTATTTCTAATCAGTTTCAGTGCAACAGTCCTGCATCTGTTCATTGCCTGTGTGGTGAAAAAATGACTGTTTTCTTCAATGCTTCTCTCTAAAGAGAGCCATAATGCTCAGACCACACTTTTGTTTGGAGTAGTTTCCATCAAATCAATTCCATCTTCATCGTTAGTAATTTTCTTGTTGCATCTTCAGATCCAATTAAACCAATCATGCCTTTTCAATTAAGTACAATTACCTTAATTAGATGAGAATAACAACAACAAAGAAAAGGAAAACAACTTCCAGAGTTAATCAAGTCAGTGTATCCTTATTTACAGACTGCAATCAAGTCTCTGTATGTTTCAGTCCAGTTTCCAAATTCAGCACAAAATGTCCTCAAAGAGCTTTAAAAGAACAGTAGCAATATACAGTCAGCTCAATTCAGAGAGGGAAATCATATGAGTTTTATTAAACTTAGAGATGAAATAGTGTTCCCTGACAGGTAGATGTAAAGCAGGTAACTTTTCCTGCCCAGCCAGTAGCAAGAACCTGACGCCAGAGCTAAGTCTTGTCTCTGCAATCTGCTATTTTTCCTTTTGGCAAAGATGAATGGCATATCCAGGAGGATGCCTTGTTCCATATTATGCTCAGATTAAAGTTATTTAAATCCTTGAAACTATGAGAATAAAAGTTATTTTAAATGAAAGCCAAGAAGTCAGTCATACTCAAACCTTCCCAAATCTTGGCCATTTACTCCAAGACTATAGCTTGCATCATACAAATCTTCTGTCAAACTCACTCTGTGAGCCTGCCACTTCCTTCCCACTGTTTAATTTTTTTGGTACAGT
Organism: Antrostomus carolinensis; assembly: GCF_000700745.2. Lineage (NCBI taxonomy): Eukaryota > Metazoa > Chordata > Aves > Caprimulgiformes > Caprimulgidae > Antrostomus > Antrostomus carolinensis. The sequence continues at coordinate 7,961 of NW_010310066.1, read as the reverse complement.
ATGCATTACTCTCTCCTTCATATACCAATATTCTTTCATGTAAACTACTGCAATCTTCTCAGCCATCTTTTCTTTCTGCTTTCTAAACACTTAAAGCACCATTTTGGCTTCTCTTGACAGCAGCTTGCCATGGAATATATAAACTGTCTTCTACTGAGCTGCTCGGATCAAGTTCCCCTGAAGAAAAATTATTTCCTGAACCTCTTCCAAGACTGCTATAGATTACTCCTGTGTTTTGTCACAATACAAAATTTTAATGCAAAAAATTTGCCACAGTAGAAGACAGAATTTATCTTGGGGACCGATTCAAAAACTGTTTGCTACTTATATGTAAATTTACAGGAAAATAAAGTACATTTTATATTTTCTTAAATGGTCACTAATTTCTATGGTATATTTTTAATGCAACAAGAGTTAGTAAAGCCTGAGTCTTCATTACTGTCTTGGAGCACTAGTGTTTCTTTTGAATAAAGTCTGTGTTCACTGTCTGTGAGTTGATTCATTTTGAAGGACAGGTCTGAAGTGCACAGACTAGATACCTTTTCAGTGGATATTAAACTAGAAGCTTGGCTCCTGAAATACATTAAATACTTTCAAACTCTCAGTGGAAACATAAGTGTTCTAAATAACAAATAATTGCCTTCAGGCAGGTTGGATTGAGAGGCAAGGTGTGCTGGTTTTGGCTGGGACAGAGTTAATTTTCTTCATAGTAGCTAGTATGGGGCTATGTTTCGGATTTGTGCTGAAAACTGTTGATAATATTGGGATATTTTCATTATTGCTGAGAAATACTTACACAGAGTCAAGGCCTTTGCTTCTCACACCACCCCACAGTGAGTAGGCTGGAGAGTCACAAGAAGTTGGGAGGGAACTTAGCTGATGCCAACTGATAAAGGAATATTCCATACCATGGGATGTCATGCTCAGCATATAAAGCTGGGGGAAGAAGAAGGAAGGGGGAGACATTCAGAGTGATGGCATTTGTCTGCCCAAGTAACCATTACACATGATGGATCCTGGCTTTCCTGGAGATGGCAGAACACCTGCCTGCCAATAGGTAGGAGTGAATTTATTCCTTGTTTTGCTTTGCTTGCATGTGCAGCTTTTGCTTTACCTGTCTTTATCTCAACCCACAAGTTTTCTCACTTTTGTTCTTCCAAATCTCTCCCCATCCCACCAGAGGGGAGGGAGTGAGTGGCTGTGTGGTGCTTAGTTGCTAGCTGAAGTAAACCATTACACAAACAAAATTTTAAAATTCTCTTTTCTACAAAGAGAGAACAACTCCCCACTGTTTTAAAACAGTCTTTGTTTGATTAGTGCCTGGTACTTGAAGAATGGGAGAGGCCTGAGAATGTTAGAGTTTGTATGTGTCTCATTTTCTTCTAGTGAAAATATATATTTTTTTTAATTCATGCCTATAACTTGAGAAGTAATGGGCACTTCTACTTTCTAAAAATTCACAGTTTAAAGAACAAAACCTTAGAAAATCAGTCCTATGCGTACATAAGGAATTAAAATAGGAACAGTTTTCTTCTTTGGAAGTAACAGAATAGACCTCTTGCATACATGAAACTCAAAAGCTTACAAGAAGTACGTAAAATGAGATAGCTCATCTTTTTCCTGCACAGTTGAAATTAGTGTTGTAAAATCTATCTCTATGGGGTTTTATTAACCTTTCTTATTGGCTTCCATTATATCTGTTATGTATGTTTAAAAGAATGACACCATTAAGACTCCACATAGCTAAGAGTTAAGAATAACATTTTTAAAGATACAGTTGATGTAGTTGATATATAGTGTCCTGCACTTTGTGGGTGTTATTCAGAAACACAAAAGGTGTTATTCATAATACCTCTTTTAGTGGAAAATATATGCTCACTAACTTAGTTTCAAGTGCTTTTAAAAGAAATCTGCAGACAGAGCAAAAGGGCAAAAGTGTGACATCTGGCATAGCAGACTTTCTAAGATGCTTTTGGCACACAGCCTGCAATAAACGGCAGATGCTGGGGAAAAAAAAAATGGAATCAAAAGAGAGAATACAATGAAAAAATTGATTTTTAATCTTTAGCTATTGCAAACCAGTCAAAACTAGTCAAAAGTACTTTAGTTTATTATCTGTCATGTCTTGCATCGGGCCATTCTTTGATCTCTAAATGACCCTAAAATGGGTCTGAGGTGTGACATTTTGTCAGCCTGATTACGTCTACTCACTGCAGCATTTCCTAATCGCTATACACTTGACTTCACCTTTTCAGTTTTCACCTGAATGAGTGGTATACAAAAAACATCCTCATCATTACCAGACCTCATGCACTTCATTTTTCAGAATGGTTGAAAGATGAAATACATGACATGCTGTTTGAAATGTGGCCAAATGCATTTTATGCTTTAAACAAACAGTGCCATGGAAACTACGGTTTGCATGCCCTTGAGGGAAAACAGTCTGTGCATTCCATCTACACAGGGAGAGAAAAGAGAAAGAAAAAAGTAGATATTATAATTATTACACCTACCTAGAGGCAGAGACATTTTTTAGAGAGCATGTCTGACTGAGCCAAAAATTAGAATTAGTGATCTGATTGGCCCTTTGCTTTCACTGAGTTACTTACTGGACTTCATTGTTTCAGATGTAACTAAGGAAGAGTGAAAAGAAGGGTATTAATTTTGAGTGATCAATAACTCATTGCTTTACAGATTTGAAGAGTTAATTCTGACAAATCTCTGAGTTACCAGTTCTTTCTGTCTAGATTCTCCTATGCACCTGGGAGGCTTTATTGCCTTTTAAAGCACATACACATTAGGGAGGCACTCCTGTGTTTTCTGTGATGCTGGTGAGTTGCACTCCTAATTAGCTTTGAGATGTATGTTTGCATTTATCTATGTATGTATGTTCTAATCTGAAATCATAGAGCCTCCTTCCTTTTTGAGCTGTCTGTTCCTGTCATCTTAAATGGATGTGGAAATATAAAACTACAGAAAATGTTGTATAATAACTATGTAATAGATAATATAGGTCTATAATATCTCACATAACAATAATTGCTAATGTACACAAATCTATATTACACCACATATAGATAAGTCTTCCGCACAGCCTTGAGTTTCTTTAACTATTTTTCCTTTTTCATTTTGCTTGAATGCTCACCTCACCATGAGGGTTCCTCTACTTTGATAGAAGAAAAAACAATTCTTGAGAATTTTTGACCTCTGCTTTTGTAATCAGCTTGGACTGGTTAGGCACTTGGAGAGTGACCATTTGTTTTATGATGCCTACTAGTTTGAGAATTTAGATACATGCTATGGAAGTAGTATTCAAAGGTCAGGGGTTTTTATACTACTGCTTATTGGGTAACAGGAAAAAAAAAGTTTAATTCCGAGCTCCTTCAGCAGATTTAAAATAGGTTCCACTAATGCAGTGCAAGGCATGCAGTGTCACAAAATAGATCTGCAGAAGCAGTGTATTTGGAGAAAACCAACCAAATAAACAACCAACTAACAAACAAATGTGATGCATTCCCTTTTCTCAGAGACTGTAAAGCAACTTGGAAAAGCAAGTTCACTACTACAGCTCTGTGATAAGCTATGCTTGCAAACTTAGTATGTATCTTAGTCCAAATTTCTTTACTCAGTTTTTGATGGTGTCATTGCTAAGTTATATTTTACATTTCTCAGTTAAAGTATCCCCGTCAAGAGCTATATTTTATAAAACAGAAACGTTATAAATTGAACGCTTGTAGTTCTCCATTACTCCAGGGAAACAATGAAAATTAAATTTATTCTCCATTGAAATAAATCTGGAAGTTTCAACTTAGTTTCCCATGGACATCTGCCTTCTAGCCAATATCAGCACAAAATTCATCAGAGTTTACTCATCTTTGTTCAAATGAATACAAGAACTAAAATAATATTGAAGAACAATTCAGTATTGAATGATGATGGCAGAGATTTGGGTATAAATTTTACAGTTACTTTAGCTAGTGCTATTAATTCTTCATTGTCATGTTTAACATAATAACCTGTGATGAGGAAAAACTAATAAAAATAATGTTTGAACAATACATTGGGTTTAGCATCCACTCTTGTAGATCAGAAAGTATCTAAAAATCCTTTCCATCCCTTCACTAGAATTATTTTTTAAAATTTTTTTTCCCCCAGATCTTTTTTTTTTTTTTTTCCTATATTGAGATTGTGGAAGTACTGAGTTGCTAAATAATTTCCTAGCCATTCTTGTAAGGAATCTTAGCTACACAGAAAAGTAAAAATTGACTGAAAGTTAATATAGTTTCTTCCTTCAATTAATTATAAATGCACAAAAGTGTTTCCAATAAGGTAGCTCTGAGAAAGTTACAAAGAATGATCTTCTTGAAATTGCTTCAGATTGCTTCAAATCAGTCTAGGGAATGATTTTCATCCTTATCCTCCCTTTCTACAAGCAATGCCTACAAGTAAAGCACACACTAATATGGAAGAAATTCCTGAACATAACCATATTTAATTTGAGTTACTAAAAAAAATGGTACTTGGTTTTGGGCTATTAATTGCTATAAATTGGTAGTGAGCTGTAAATGTTTAAAAAGAAAGGCAGGCAAAAATTCTCCACCAATATGAATGAAGGATGTATTTCAGGAATACAGAAAGCATTTTTCATATGCTTTGTGCTCACTCATAAGTTTTCATAAAGGCATCAATATATTTTCAATCTTGCATCCACTATTTTGTCAAGAATTTTGTTTGATGGAGAGAAATTATATATTTGCAGCATAGTAGTTGGCCTGGAACTATTATAAAGCTAATTGCTTTCATCTGACCTATAAAAAATTAATCTTTTGAATATTCTGCAGCTTTATTAACCTACCAGTTGTGTTATAAAATCTGCCCAATACTGGCTAATGGAACATGCTTTAAGGACCTGTTCCTTGGTGAAATGTTGTGGGGAAACATTGTTTGTCAGTTTGACTTCAGATTCAGACAACTTCAGTGCTGGTACATGAAATTGCTCATATTCTCCAGGAAAGAAAGAAGACAAAGGCCACACATGAGAAATTGATAGTCCAAAAGAAGATGGATACACACAAATGCCTCATTGTTGAAACAGAAATATGCATTACAGATTTAGTGTATCAGTTTGGATTAAATTTTACGTTACTTTGTATTCTTTATTCAGCTTATTGTGGGAAAGAGACAATCCCATATGCAATTTGTCAGTTAAAATACTCCAAATCTTGGACTATGTCTCCATTATCTAGTGATCCAGTGCAGTTCACTGGATCTGTATGTCGAACTTGTTGGGTTTGGGACCCACCTCTTATATCTGCTTCATATCTGACTTGGGGGTTGTGCTCCAGCCTAGGTTTAGATTGGTCTCATGAACTGAACATCCCCACTGGATATATGTCAATTTTCACCTTGTGTCATGATTTAACCCCAGCAGGCAGGTAAGCACCACACAGCTGCTCACTCACTCCCCCATGATGGGATGGAGAAGAGAATTGAAAGAGCAAAAGTGAGAAAACTCGTGGGCTGAGATAAAGATGGTTTAATAGGTCTTAATTAATTAATAATCTCTAATCACTAGAAGAGGGTGATCAAGATGGTAAAAAGCCTTGAGGGCAAGATTTGGGAGTAGCGGCTGAGGTCACTTGGCTTGTTCAGCCTGGAGAAGAGAAGGCTAGGGGGTGATCTCATAGCAGTCTACAACTTCCTCAAGGGGGGCAGCAGACGTGGAGGTGCTGATGGAAATGGAATGAAGCTGCATCAGGGGAAATTCAGATTGGACACTAGGAGAAGATTCTTCTCTGAGGGTGGTTGGTCAGTGGAACAGGCTCCCCAAGGATGTGGCCACAGCACCAAGCCTCTCAGATTTCAAGAAGCATCTGGACAATGTTCTTAGTCATATGGTTTAATTGTAGGTAGTTTGGTGAGGAAAAGGAAGTTGAACTAAATTATACTTATGGGTCCCTTCCAGCTCAAGATATTCTACAATTTTATGCAAATATTGAAAAACTCAGATAAATTAAAGCCTCTGAACTGTAACTATGGTATTGTTCATAACAGGTTGTGGAACCGGTAGTCTGAGCCAGCTGTCCAGATTCCCTTTATACTCACTGCAGCAAAACAGGCACTTTAAGGGCATACTTTATCTTAGCTTAAAATCCCGTTACAAAACAGAGAAGAAAAATTATTTGTACATCTCTTTATGTCTTTATGTCTATTGACTAAAATGAAACCTACACTGACTAGTTTAGATGTAGTCATCTACACAGTAAGGGCCACAGCTATGTTAATAGGCATTCATTCCTACCCTGGGAATCCCACAAGCAAGGGAGCAGAAGTCAGCACCACCAGTGACACACTCACCAATATCAGAGTTGATAGGGAAACTTGATTGCTACACGTATACGTATATATACATGCGTACCTGGTGAATTTAGGATGCCACAGGGTTAAGGGTGGTTTTGCACATGTAAATTTCTGGGTAAGAGCTGAAAAAACCAAATCATCATCTCTTCTTCTTTACAGAAACAATATCTATTACGCTCCATTGACATTCAAAAGGTGACTTTACACTAACAAATTTCAGGTAGAAAAATCTATACTGTAGGTGTCTACAGATAAAATGAATCCAACTCTTGATGTTCAAGTTAAACACAATTAATTACCTCAGGAAATCTTTCTGTATTGACAAAAGCAGGAACCTTATTCTAATGAATAATAAAACATGTGCTGTTCAACCTCTGTTAATAAAATAAGAACCAGGGCAGAATGATGTCCAACACAAGGCCATTCAGAGTGTACGTGTAAGGGTTCCATACAAACATGTGGGACTCTCATCTTGTTCTTTCTGTTCCTTTGATTTTTTTTTTTAATATTGCATTTTTGTGGATTTAAGACAGCAGTGACATATAAAGCAGATATGAAAAAATATGTAATTTACACAGTGTTTGAAAACTGAGCCTACTTCAGGGAAATAAAGCCAAATATAAGTTCTAAATAGATAAAACACCAGTATTTTTATGTAAAGTAAAAGGACATGTTATTAATGAAATTATCTGTAAAACAGTCTCTTTTCTACAACCACTTATGAAAAACATTATCCTTAAGTAAAATTCTAGAATCAGACTTACGTATATTTGTGTTTATCTATATATCATCACTCTTACTTCATAGTCACATGTACATTCCTCGTCTTGAAATTCTTCAAAAATGTTTATGACAAGCTTTTGAAAGTTTTCAGTGAACTCTGCTTTGAAAATAGATGTGATAATTAGCTCTTGGAATTCATGTTTTGAATAAAGCAAATCAGTTTAATAGAGCAACAATTAGTTGAAAATATTTTTTGAAAGGTCAGATCACTTCTATGTCTGCCTTGTCTTTCCTTTTGGAAGGATACGCTAAAAAAACGAAAGACATTAGAACACTATTTACCTTGCTAAGAATAAATGTCAAAGTCATATCTAAAGGAAGAACACTAAACTTTTTACTGAAAGCCAGCTGCCAGAATGCAAATTAACACCTACAAAGAAATATGGACAATTTCTTCTTCCCTTGTAATTTTGCATTATCACTATTGAACAATGTTGAATTTTCATCTGTCCATTAAATTTCAGGTCATTATTCTAAAAAAAGATTGGTTTTGACATAGTTCTTCCCACACTGCCTTCTCCTTCAGGAGTTTTTTCTGCATCAACTGTAAGTGAAAACATATTCTTTTATCAGTTTAAAGATTAAGACTTACACATATATAAAAATCTTGTTCTCTTACAGATTTAGTAACTGCAGCGGATGAAATGACCAACACCGAGATGTGTTCAGGCACCAGCACTTTATTGAAGCTTTGCACTGCTTATATATCCTTTTTTCTTTCCCCACCTCCCAAGCAGACAGCATTCTTTCACTTTTGATTTGTTACCACTTATCACACACATTGCGAACATAGAATCATAGAATCGTAGAATGGTTTG
>NW_010310065.1:4431-61597 GCF_000700745.2 Antrostomus carolinensis | reverse complement strand
CACAGCCTTCTGGCGTGTCAACCACTCCTCAAAGCAAAGGGAAATTCATATTTTTAATACCAAGGGGGAAACATAGGATTTTCATTATTTCAATCAGTAGTTTTACTATTTTTATATGCAAAAATTAAAAAAAAAAACAACCCCCAAAATGTAGACCAGTATGGAAACAGGTTTGTACAACATTTTTTTTTTTGTTGTTGTTGTTTCTTAATCTTTGTCTTCTCCACTACTTTCTCTGTTCTATCATGACATGAAAGTAGCAGGAAATTGTAGGTTATATTTCCTAAATTCTTTTGTTGTCTGTTTTAAAACATAAATATCCATCTACAGAAAGCAGAATGCCTTGTGATATTAGATTCACTGATAGCCAAATCATGCTACCTTTAAATCAGTAGTGCAATTATTTCCCTTTATTAGGGAAAGGTCAGTGTAGAATGAGAATAATAATCATAGTGATAAAACTTTACATTTCTATTCTGTGCTTTGTGTGAATAGTTGAATTTTTTTTCACACTTAATAGAATTTAGCCAAGTATTAGAGGTCTATTACACAGAAGCAGCTAAGAATCAGGTCGTAGACAATTTAAGTGACTTACCCAAGGCCACAAAACAATTCAATTCCAGTAACAAAAATAAGATTCCATAATTTAAATCCCCTTTTTTCCTAGCTAAACCTCATTCATGTCAAGTACCTGTCTTACAGACAAATACCTTTGTTCTCAATGGTGAAGTGAAATGAAAGGAAATGAAGTCACCTTGTGTGATTTTATTAGCTGACCTGTCTTGATGAAATATTTGATTCTCTAAAGATGGTGTGTAGTATTTATCTTTCTGGTCCTAAATATGCTAATAGTATTCTTTTACTCTTCTTTCTGTAGAATTTTTGGATATAATAGAAATGTGGCAGTGTCACCAGAGGTGCATCCTTACAGCACCATCCTTTGCAGCTAGGTAGACTTAAGAGTAAAAGAGAACAGATGTGATAGCAAAGGACTGACTGCATTAACAGCTTAAATAAAAAGTAAATGGCATATCAGACAGAAATGTAAAGCAAGTGAAATACCTCCTATCTAAATATACACATGCAGTCGCAGCTGTTTCCGAGGTAACACAATGTGCCTTTCTGAACAGTAATTCCCAAAAGCAGGTGTAACCTTCAAAGGATGAGTCAGTGCAGAAAGCCATTCAGACCCATAACATTTCTAACACCAGCAGTTATTTTAGGTGAATTTTTCCTTATCACAGGCTTTTATATAATCACTACAAAACATTGCCAGAAAAATAAGTTCAGTCTTCTGACAATCTCTCTCTCTGCTTCTTGTAGAGTGACCTGTGCTTCTGTATGTTGGTAAAAAAAAGAACAAAAATAAGTTGATAGGAAAGTCAGAAGGAGCAAGAAAGAGTATTTGATTAAGGCTTCATTGCCTGACAGCACAGCTATCTATAAACCTTTTGGGCATCTTTTACTTTTGCAAAACCAGGTATTACCCAGTAGTGTACAATGCTCCGTAGGCAGGGAATCCAATTCTCTACTGCCTGAAGTCAGTGTAATTACTTATAGCTTTTCAGAGTGCATGTAAAATACCACTATTCTGATCATACTGACACTTCTTTGCACACAAAATAGTGATTGCCTAAGGCAGTGTGGAATCAGACCAAGAAAGACAGGGAAGAGGACTCTTTCTTTGTGATTGATATTTAAGTGAGAAGATACAGAATAATTACAAACACATACATTTTCATGAGCTTTCAACTTTTTTTCCAGTGTTTGCAGTAGCATTAATCAATTTTTAGTTATGAATTCAGGCAAGTGTTAGAATATTCAAACTGTATAAAATTTTCCAATAAATTACCAATGCATTCAAACCCACTTAAAATTAAATTTTTATATCATACCTATAAAAACTGTTACTTAATCTTCTTTCTAGAAAGGTCTATTTAAAACCTATGCACAAATTTAGAAAACTAGATTCCTGCTATTTTACTTTTGGGTGCTATAATGTATCCATTAGTACTTTGCTCAGAGTGCTAGTGGTCTAAAATAAAATATCTAACAATGCACAGAATGAATATGGAACATCTACTTTTTAATCTTTTATAGTCTCTGAGTATATCTTGCTGCACCTTAGTTCATTTGTCACATACTATAAGGGTGATTTACAGTCAAGGACTGCAGATTTTCAATTTTAACGGTTTTTGTGCGTTTGTTATTGCATGTGGTCCCACAAATGCTTTTACAAGATGTGATTAACTATTTGTTTCTCATTCATACTTATATTTTTCATTCACAGATTGAAGTAGAAGCCTATAGTCAAGGGAGATGTGATTGGCTGCCTCTCAGCACAGTGATGGAGAGTAGTCATCCATAAGTTATATTCACCCACCTCCTCACACATTCTTGCTCTTATATGGCAATAATTGTGGTCTAGATTAAACTACAGAGAATATAAAATATCAATTTGCTGCTGTATATTTTAGAAATTACAATATATTTATGTGAATATTTTTTAATATTACATCAGCACTTGAGGTAAGGATTATTTCATTCAATGAAAGACATTTACAATGGCTTTTACAATGCACAGCTGACCTCTGCACCACCACCAGGTCCATGCAAAGGGGCAACAAACACTACTCTTCCAATCAGCTTTTGGGGACATATTGTTTCTAATGGGGGGTGCATAGATAAATTCTGATTTTAGGGATAATTGTATCAGATCACAAAGGATATACTCAAAAAAAAAAAAAAAAAAGGGCTATCCAATTCTCTTAAGTATCACAAAACACTGGAGAAAGCAGGCAAAAAGTACCAGCTCTGTGTCAGTTCTGCAAGTCCAAAGTAAGAGGAAATAAAACAACAACAACAAACAAACCAACCCAAAATTAAAATATTTTTTTTTAAAGTACACTACAATTTCTATCAAGTCAGGTAGTTCCAAGATCTACAAGCTATAAATTAACTCTGTACATGAATATCTCATATTTAATTATTAAGTGGCAATCTGGAATGTTAGCCAACAGCTACCTACATGTTCAGATAATTTCAAGGTAATTAGGGCCTCCTGAATATTAGTTAAGGTTAGTGGTTTACCTTTGTATAGTTAGTGTTATTCTATAGTATATTGCCCATTAGTTTCAACACCACTGGTATTTGATTACTCAGTAAAAAAGAGGGAAGGAGGAAAGTAAAGAAGGAAGGAGACAGAAAGGTAGGAAGCAAGCATGCAAGACTGAAAGAGCTATGAGTTGCTTCCAAATTTTTATTATGACAGCTAGGAAACCTACATATTCGGCTGGGGACAGAGAAGTAGTGTTGTCTTCAGTTTCAGCATTTTGCTTAGATATTTCAGTGATTCAGTTCTGAATAATAGCCATGGTTTGATCCAAAGACACAAGAAGCACTCATACTGAATCCACTTACCTTGTGTATTGGGTCTGGCTGAGATGGAGTTAATTTTCCCCATAGCAGCCCTCAGAGTGCTATGTTTTGTATTAGTATCTAGAAAGGTGTTGATAACACACCAGTGTTTTGGTTACCGGTTAGCAGTGCTAGCACAGCACCAAGGCTGTCTCTCCAACATTTCCCACTCCCCAGTAGACTGGGGGTGGGGAAGGTTTTGGGAGGGGACACAGCCAGGACAGTTGATCCAAACTGATCAAAGGGATAGTCCATACCATATGACATCCTCTCAGAAATAAAAGCAAGGAGAATGGAGGGTGAAGGGGAGGGCATTCGTTACTTCCGTTTGTCCTCCTGGAACGGCAATGTGTATGAAACCCTGTTTCCTGGGAAGTGGCCAAACATCTCCTGCTGATGGGAAGTAGAGAATAAATATTTTGTTCTTTTGCTTCTGTGCACGCAGCTTTGCTTTGTTTCTATTAAACTGCCTTTGTCTTGACCCATGAGTTTGAGGTTTTTTTGCACCTTATTTTCTCCCCTCCCCATCTTGCTGAGGAGGGGGGTGATAGAGTGGGCTTTGGTCGGCATCTGGCATCCAGCCAGGGTCAAGCCACCACACCTTGGAACATACCAATGACAACCAAATGCATGGACCAGGCGAAGATTTAGCTCTGGTGTCCTGAAGTCGTTTTTTTCTATGTAGAATTAAAAAACAGATGAGAACAAGAAAGGACCTGCAAGTCTGAAATTTAGCTTTGTAGCCAATGGAACAACAGGAGCAGCATTCCCCAGCTGTGCTTATTACAACTGCACAACAGCGATAATTACCAAATTTCTATATTTATAGAAAACTGGTGCCTCATAAATATCTAGCTGTGCTTTTATCTAAGCACAATATGTGACGTGACCATTTTCTATAAATATGGACATTGGCAGAAGTGTTTTGAAACCGTTAAAATGCAGGATTAAGTTCTAGAAATGTTCAATAATTTATATATTTATTTATTTTTAATACAGGAAAATGCTGCCTTTCAAGAAAATCAGTTTGTCTCATTGCCACTTTCAGTGAATCCATCACTGATCATTTAGTGATTTTTGACCATGAGGGCTATACAGGGTTGGTTTTTTTTTAGCAGTATGTCTTGACAGGAAACAAGCAGATTAACAAAATTCTCAATCTTGATGGCTAATGTGCATGGTCAAGAACTCTGCTGGCTATAATGCTGGAAACACTGGCACCAATAAACCTATCAGTGGTGTGGAGCTCTATAGGTAGAATAAAACAGAGACATTGATTCAGATGACATAGGTGGAATATTTCAATCATTTATCTGCAAACAACCACAACAGCATCAAAATCCTGACATAACATAAAATGGTTAACTTTGAACTTGGAATAGATGTTAACAGCCACCAAGGCACCTCAGAGGCAGAAGGCAAGCTGTCGGTGATTAAAGGCTTGTGGATTTAAGAAAAAAGCAGAGTGTCAGCATTTACGCAGTAAAGGCTGGGAGAGTACATGGGACCAATCTAGCTGACAACTGCAGAGAGTTTTGCAAATGTTTGCAAGTGGCTTCTTAAGAAGTATTCATCTGAAAATGACCATACCTATAAATGGATTACGGTATCTAAAACTCCACATGCCTTTTATTGTCAGTTCTGGCTACTGGTCTGCTTCCATCTTGTTTAATAAGATTTACCTTAAAATGTTTGTCCTATTTTAACAACCGCAGTAGCAGCCGGAGAGAAGAAAAACAACCACCTCCCTTTTTATGCCTGACAAACCTCTTTCCTTTTATTAGTCCGAATGGTTCCACAGGCTGTTTTTGTGTACTGTATGATACGTGTGTGGCTGCAGTGAGTATATATAAGTGCACAAAATTGGCAAGGTGGATTTCAGTCTACTGCTCATGACCTGACTCTTTTTATTCCTCTTCCCTTCCTGAAATAAACTGCTAGACTTTAAAATGCTATCCTGTTTCCATGTAGTCACTTGATTAAAACAGATTTTAAACGTTTTACCTGTTAAAGCTCTTCTTTTTCAAAAAAAACTGAGGGAACTCAAATAAATAAAAAACTGGCAGAAGTCCCAATGTCATCCAGAGAGGGAAAAGAGGAGAGCTCTGAAAACTAAATTACTGCTCAAAGTGTCAGCAATTAAAACTAACTGAAAATAATTAAGTAACTCCCATCTTCTTGTTCCTCTTCAGTGTTTATTTAATTTTGACATTACTACTATAGCAAGTCCATGTACATGCTGAAAACCAGTTGAAAGCAAGCTGCAGTTTCATTTCCAATTCTTTGCAGGAGCGTGTCAGGGCGCTGTGGGGGCCAAGGGCCATGCCACAGCAGAGCCTGGCAGCCAGGTCCTGTCCTGCCACCCCAGCCCAGAGCAGGAAGCTGGGCAGACACTGGGGCAGCTCCAGCCCTGGCCATCGGGCACCTCCCTGGGGACAGGAACAGACCAAAGCTGGGCTGGGATATGGGCCCATGGATGGGTCCAGCTTGGTGGAGCCCGACACGGCTGTGGGGACAGGGAAAGACTGAGGCCAGTCCTGGGTGTACCCACAGGGCATCGGGGCCTTGCCTCAGGGACAGGACCCTCTCGGTCATGCCAGCTCTGATCTGGCCTCAGTCCTTGGCAGCATCCATCATTCCAAGCCCTGCTGAATGGCTCTGCTGTCACCATTTCAAGGAGAGGTACCTCTGTACAGAGATATTTTACTCTTGGTCCAGGCAGGCTGCCCTCCATTTGTGCTTTGGGCAGGTGTGATATTGGGCCACTTCTTCCCATTTCCTCTCCTATCTTCCACCTATGCAGGGTCTGGACTTCCAAGCTAAGACTGGTCTCTCCTGGTATGTGGTAGCTGCTCCACATGCATGTCTCTACTGTCCCAGGGGCTCAGCAGAACAAGGACAGTGCAGTTTGTGGTCATTGTCTCAGCCCAGGGATCCTCACCTTTGTAAAAACCCTCATAGAGAAAAGTGGAAGCTTTCTGGGAAATTAACTTTCAGTAACTTTTGATAGGAAACATATTTTTATCTTATTAACTATGAGAATCCAAGCACAACCAAGACATAGTCATAACCATAGGAGAAATCTGTACTCTTTGCTTTTCACAACCAAACTGTTCAATTGTTCTGTTTTCTGGCTAGGATTTTAGCAACTGCAAATCAAAATATTTATTCTGAAGTTAAAATGAAGGTGAAGACAACACTTTCTAAACAAAAACACTTATCGGAAGAAAGTGAGGCAACACTGTAATGACAACTAATATTCTTAATTAGAAAAAAGAATGTAGTTGTGAAAACTAAACTCTTCTTCGTATCTAAAAGAGAAGGAGCAAAACTCAGACTAAAACCATTCTGGTACTGACTGTTGGCTTCTCATGCCCCTGGCTTTACAGGGTCCCTCATATAACTTGCGGGTATCTCAGCTGACAGTAAGTGCTTGTAGGCCACCAGTATAAAACAGATAATTACTAGCCTTGGAACTAACAAAAGTGGAAAGAACTACATTAGACCACACCCTAAGTTTAACTTACTTATACTTACTGTTTTTATATGCTTTCAGATTTGATTTGTGTTGAGTAGGAAAGAATGTTAGGCATAGGAGAAGTAAGAAAGGTGTTTTAGTCTGCAAAATAAGGACAGGTAATTATCATCTGAGAAATATTAACAACTACACTGGAGAAAGGATGGGGAAAATGTATACAACATTAAAAGAATAGCCATGTTGAGCCTTTGATATTTAGTATTAACTGTCAGGGAAAAAAAAAAAAAAGGTTTTGATGGGAAAAAGTTTCACTGAAAGCGAAAAACAAGTGAAAAATTTTACTAAACCTGGCTCTGAATTAGCACATCACAATTTTTTTTTTTTAAGGTTTCTTTATATTTTTCTATAGCAAATATTTTCCCCAGTTGATGTTGTAAATGTTATGCTGGCAACAGAAAGTGGAATGTTCCTTAGCAATAGATTATCCTCCATGTCTTGCTTTTCAAGATGTCTAAGCAACATATTTTTTCTACTGGATACTTGCTGTCTCATCACATGTTCCTCAATTTTAAAATGTAAACTACTTTCTCCTGTCCTTTGATTCCTTTATTTCCCAAATTTCATTCTGAATCAGAGCATTTCCTTCAATCAGTTGGTATACTGTTGGACTTCTATTTCTTTTGTATGTAGTGTCAGGTACAGACACATTTATAACATAAACATAACTCATCAGCATAACTCTCAGTATTACAAGACCTAGCTGTGTGGCACAGGACTTTTTATTACACACTACAGGCTGGAGCTAACCCAATCCCTTTTAAAGATGAATTACAAGTATAGCAGACTAGTGAATGTGGGCTAAGCACCCAGCCTTTCCCAACTCATATAAAAATATGAATATGTACAGGTATGTAAGAGGTGTTAAAAGATTGGCTTTTTAGCTTAAGCCCTCAAAATTCATTTTTATATTTTTGGAATTTCCTAGCCTGTCTGTTATCATTATTGCTATAATTACTGATAGTTTTTCAGAACTCAGCTGGACAAGATTCTGAACAACCTGATCTCAGTTTGAATTTAAGCCTACTTTCAGCAGAAGGCTGGGCTAGATGAGCTTCAGAGTTTTATTTGAACCTAAACTTATGAATGCTTCTATGAATTATAATGAACTTGATGAGGACATACCTCTGTTCTGTAGTGAATTTAATGCTCATTCTCATTTTCTATTTTTAATTTATTTTTATCTCAATTTTTAAATGACTCACTGAAGTTCTACTACATTTTACATCTGGTATTTCATCAGATCCCTTGTTTAATTTTGCTTAAACAGTAACTGAAAAATAGAAAGAATTGAGACAACGATAATTAGTGTATTTACCACTTTTTTCTTCTGATTTTCCGCATGCATATTACTTATACATTTTGCCATGTTTCTTCCTTTGATCCTAATACTGACATTACTCTTCTGTGAGTAGTCACCTCCATTTCATCAGTTACTGGTGACAGGAACAGCTGTCATTCACAAAATCTTTCATAAAGAATTATCTTTTGTGAAGCTAACTTGACATCCCAACAATTTTTTTAACGAGCTATTGATTTTCCTGTGCTTTTCTTGCCACATCAGATACAGAAGCTTCATATTTTTGAAGATATTGTAACTAGGAAGGCAGTGCGGTATGTATTTATTGCACTAGATTTCCCCTTTCATCACTTCATTTTTATGTTTCTGTGAGTTTTTCAACTCCTTTTTAACACTATCTTTGCCAAGCAATCAAGTTTCCCTTGAATGCATAAACCTTTAAAAGCCCTAGAGATACTGAAAGAACATTACTGATTTCTCCTTTTTTGGACACACCTATAAAGCACAATTTAGGGTTACTATCTAAAATTTTTTATAATTGGAGCAAATATGCTGCAGAATTAGGTTAGGTTAGCCATAAAGAGCTCATTAATTTATTTCCCAAAACAAGAATATTAAATAATCTCATTCTGTATGTTTTCATATCCTACCACACAAAACATAACTATTAATGTTTCATTGCACTTTTACAGATATGTAAGAAAAAAAGACATTTCCTTTGTTAGAGAAAAATACTGAAGAGGTTCTTACAAATGGTCTGGATATGAAGAAAACCTCATTGAATATAGAATTAGTAAAAATCAGTGTCATGTTTAATTTTCAGTAAAAGGTATAAGATAAATGTTAATCTTCATGGAATATCAAGATTATTAAGTTTATTGTACTTTCCAGTAAAATCGTTGGGAACCAAAGATTTTGGAAGACAGGTTACTTGTTTGAGACAGTAAATACAGGTAGATGCCCAAGACTGCAAATCCTCTTATTTGTGCATTTCCTTATTCTTGTATCAGTTTTTCAGATGTCCATCCTTTTAACAAGTAATCATCCTCCTACATGATCACATGAAGTAGCTGTGTTGGCAATTATGCTTTTATATGCAAAATTTAGCTAATATTTTAGATAATTTAAGGCTGGCAAGAAAGGCTATTGTTTGTTCAAGGTGCAAGTGATAAAAAGATGATAATGTGAGAAAGCTGCATGTAAGGGTAACAAGTAATATTTATTAATAATTTTCACTTTCCAGTTGTAAGATGAAGTATATACATGCGAGTACTACATCTTAGACTTTTAAACAGGTATAATCCCACTTTATTTACTGTTACTTCTGGCCTCCTTTTAGTTAGCAGCATTAGAAAACTACTACTCATTTGATATTTCTGCAAGGCATTGAATATGTTTTTACGAAACAAAAGTGCTTGTATTTGACTCTAGATATGGTTTAAAGAGGGCCTTGTTATATTTACTTAGATTTCTAATCTTATAAAATAGTCCTTTCCAAATGTGGAGAAGCTGTGAATGCTACCTATTTTCTCAACAGCCCCTTGCAGTTCTCTTGCTCATAATCACTGAACCAGAACTGAAGGGTTTCTGGATAAGCCTCATATGACTATGCAATAAAATGAACAATATGTAATTAGTTAAATATTGACGTCCTGTAAAAATGATGTAAGGTAGCTAAATGTTCTTATTAGGCAGCATCAGCTTTTAATGCAGTAATAATGTTTCCTGTGTCTAGGTGCTCTAGTAAATTCTAGGGATATTCATGTAAGTGTCTATTGATTGAAAACACCAATGGTAAGTATTAAGAGTGGTAGGTTTGGAGCAGAGAATTTTACAAATTTTCTGTAAAATCTCCCCTACTTAGCAACTGTTCAGATTAATTTTTCAAAATAGTTTTCAAGAGAGATTTTGAACAGAGTGCATAATAATTATAAGCCAAGACAAATCCATATTTGTGATTGAGTCCCTCCTTTATTCAACCTCTAGACTTATAACCTTGCCGCATTTACCATATGGCAGGTCCTGCTTGACTAATCTGATCTCCTATGACAAGGTAACACACTCAGTGGATGAGGGAAAGGCTATGGATGTTTTCTACCTAGAATTTAGTAAAGCCTTTGACACTGTTTCCCACAGCATTCTCCTGCAGAAACTATCTGCTCATGGCTTGGATAGGTGTACTCTTCACTGGGTAGAAAACTGACTGAATAGCCAGGCCCAAAGAGTTGTGGAGCATGGAGCTAAATCCAGTTGGCAGCCCATCACAAGTGGTGTTCCATAGGGCTCAGTATTGGGGCCAGCTTTGTTTAGTTTCTTTATCAATGATTTGGACAAGGGGCTTGAGTGCACCTTCAGTAAGTTTGGAGATGACACCAAGTTGGGTGAGAGCATTGATCTGCTTGACTGTAGAAAGGCTCTATAGAGGGATCTGGACAGGCTGGATTGATGGGGTGAGGTCAATCGTGTGAGGTTCAACAAAGCCAAGTACCGGATCCTACACTTGGGTCACAACAACCCCATGCAATGTTACAGACTTGGGGAGGAGTGGTCACAAAGCTTCCAATAGAAACAGACCTGGGGGTATTGTTTGACAGCCAGCTGAATAAGAACCAGCAGTATGACCAGATGGCCAAGGCCAATAATATCCTGAATTGTATAAGAAATACTGTGGTCAGCAGGAGTAAGGAAGTTATTGTCCCCCTGTACTTGTCACTGCTGAGGCCACATCTTGAGTACTAGTTCAGTTTTGGGCCCCTCACCAAAAGAAAGACATGGAGGTGCTGGAGTGTGTCCAAAGAAGGGCAATGAAGCTGGTGAAGGGTCTACAAAACAAGTATTATGAGGAGTGGCTGATGGAACTGGGGTTGTTTAGCCTGGGGAAAAGGAGGCTGAGGGGAGACTTTGAAAGGAGGTTGTAGTGAGGTGGGTGGCATTCTCTTCTCCCAGGTAACAAGTGATAGGACAAGAGGGAATGGCCTTAAGTTGTGCCAGGGGAGCTTTAGATTGGATATTAGGAAAAATAAGGGTTGTCAAGCATTGGATCCAGCTGCCCTGTAGTTGAGGCACCATCCCTGGAGATATTTAAAAGACATGTAAACGTTGTGCTTTAAGGGCATGGTTTAGAGGTGGACTTGGCAGTGGTAGGTTTACAGTTGCACTGAATGATCTTAAAGGTCTTTTTCACTGAAAACAATTCAATGTTTCTATGATTCTATGTTTCTGTATTCCTCTCTTGTATCACTTACACTGGTTTCTGGTCAGAAATTGTAAATGGTCTGATTCAGTGTTCTTAGAAAGATAAAAACTTTTAAAATCCTTTCATTGTTAAGTATTTAATCAACTTTATCAGGATATTTTAATCTAATACAAAGCAGGCAAATTCTCATCTCCAGGTGCACAATGGGATCTATAATTATTAAAAAAAAGAATCACAGAAGAGAGGACATCTTGGGAAATAGACACTTTGATCACTTCTTTATATTTCCGAATGCATCTCAATAATTTGTCTTTTAATTACCACACACAGCACCAACAGAAATTCTCTTCCTTGTTTTTCTTATTTCTACTTATTCATATTAAGTAAGAAGTTATATCCATTTAAAAACTGAGATTATTCTTAATCACATATACTGGAGAAAATTAAATTTTATCTGTCCCTTTTGAGTAACTAGGTTTTTCAATCCCATCAGCAAGACTATGAAGTGTATAAACAGTATAGGTCAAGAGTTTAGAGTTTATGATTCTCCAAAGGCAGAAAAGCTGAAAATATTGAATGGAGGGGAAAAAAAAAAAGTAACAAAAGGGAAACAGGGAATATACACAAAAGAACCAAGAGGAAAAAGAGAATAAAGAACAAATTATGTTAACATTTGTCAGGACATTGATAGAGGGAATTAAAAAAATGCTGTAAGCATTACAAGTTTTCCCAAAAGACCCTAGATAAAAGGGTTTGGGAGCTGGCGACTAAAATATAAAAGGAATTAATACAAAATGTTCATCTGTGAAGGACTGGAGATAACCCAACATGATGATATGGTAGTTTTTCAGGCCAGTGATTAAGAAATGAAAATAAGCTGCCTCTGTGGCTTCTGATAGCAATTATGTATATATGTTTACAATTTAAAGAAACAGAAGCGACTATCCTGTAATGGGTACATTTTTTAAGGACAGAGGCTAGTCTCAGGTAAATCTTTTCTTACTAGTCAGTCATCAGTTTTTCATGCCTTTCCCATGAAGGAAAGTATAATCCCCAAAAGTCCCTCAAATCACAGGTTCAACAAACTTCCCAGTAGAAATCAGAGAACTATGAAACAGCTCTCTGGGAGCAGTTGAAACTTTAGGTGTTTTTGTTCAGAAAAACTTCAGGCAGTGAGGAATTTTCATTTTTTATGCCAATTGTTGAACTATCATTTATAATTTCACTTATAAACTTTCATAAAAATCCCTACAATTTTGCTTTAAAAACTTAATCACGTTTGACTCATTTGGTAGAAGAGCATTCCACCAATAGACAACTTCCTTTTTTCCCCCCTCTTTTTTTGAAATTTAAGTCTTAACTGTATTGCTTACTAGGTATATGGCTCTCTCTATACATCCAAATAGTTCTTATTGATTGCTTAAATATACACGGAAAGGCGAGAATTTTAATTTGAATTCCAAGTCCTGTGACACAGCATGAAATTAGTACCTAGTCTTAAGCCTTCAAGTGACATTAGAGTACGTCATCTCTTCCTCATCAAGGCTAGGTGTATTTGTGCAAGAAGAGCTTTAAGAACTGAACCTATTTAGACATTTTTATTATCTCTCAAGTTACAGTTCAGTTTTTGAGTGATTTTTTTTTTTCTTCAGGAGACCTAGTGTTATTGGTTTCTACACAGCTCCTTCTTCCCATTTCAGTCTTAGGTAATATCCCCTTAACCTGCTATATCGCTTCATATTTAGCCCCCTGTTGATTTTATCTCCCCTACCAAGTTCCTCTTAAGCATGTTCACTTAAATGGAACAGTCACCTGTCCTTGTCATTAAGAGGCTCCTTATATTAGAGAAATTAAAATCCAAAAAGCAGCATATCAGAAAGGTTAACAGCAAATGAAATGGTGCATTTCAGTGTTACTTTGTAACTTCATTAAAATTTAGTACTCATTATTGGTCTTTTTCAGATTCCAAGTTCTATTGAATCATCTGATTCTGTCCTTGTAGTTTTGTTAATAATTCAAAACCTTTTGTTTCAAAAGCCTTATGTCAGCATCTCTGTCAGTGTCGTGCTAATAATTTTTACTTCACTTGAATATAAAAGGAGGGAGATCATCACAAACAGAGAGAATGAAACTTGAATTCCAGCCTGGCAATAGTGATCAATCAAAGGAAATGCATTTTCCACTGGGGGATACCAAGAGTCTAAAGAGAAGTTAAAAAAAAACCCAAAACAACAAACCCCTGTATGCTAAATAGAATCATATGTTTGTACTGCAGGCAATATTCGTATGAAATTTAGCTATAAAATGTGAACAATAGATCATATCATGGAGACATCTCATAGTAGCTTATTGCCTACTGGTTAGCATTATATTGCCAAACACTGACATTCAAATGATGAGAAATAGAGTGGGGAGGGGAAGAGAAACAGAGAGAAGGAGGAACAGAGAGAAAAAGATACTGTGTGTGAATCTTCCTGTTTCTTTTTTTTTTCTTTTTTTTCTTCCACTTTTGGAAAATCTCAGGTAAAGAATAAATCTTTCTGAGTACCTGGGTTTGGCTCACTGGAGACATTCTAAGAACTTTCTTCAATATTGTCAATATTATGTTCATCAAAACTTATGAAAATTTTAGCTAATGTAAGAAATTTCACCAAAACAACAGACAGAGAAAGGCTGTTTGTTTCCCCCTCAAACATTAAGTTTCTCCTGTTGGATATGTTTTGCTCTCATCTCTACTAAAACAAATGTCTGTTTAAAAATCTTTTTCTCACATGATCATTGATTAATATATCTGCTGAGAATGACTATTGTATGACAGTCGCTCGAGCCTGGTATAAAAGACTAGCCAGTCTGTACACAAGGATTCCTTCAACACATTTATTGGAAACCAAATGTTTTATTTTAATTTAGCTTTCAGCTTGTGTCCACACTGTTTGCATCTTTTATATAACCCAATTGTCATCATAGCTCATATACGGAAATCAGGTTCCATTGCATCTGAAAGTACATCATCTACTTTATATATTCTAATTTGTATCAAATGGAACAGTTGCCTTCTGAAAAACTCTCTTAAATATACACTACAAATCATATCAGAGAGGGTGGCTTCACAGGAAAGGATGAGTAGGTCAAGTCCTGCAAATAAGGAAACTCAGAGTTGTAGTTTCTTAAAATTATTGCAACTACTGTCACTATATAGAAAATGCATTATATTAATTGTGTTTGAACAGATACTTCTGAAATTTCCAGGGTAACCTGAGGAGCAAACTGCTCCATTCTGTGTGATATTAACTGCTACTGTACTGGCACTTATAATGAAGAGATGACAAGTTTTATATCTGTGAGTATTGGCCTTAGTCTTGTAAAGAAAAGATGGGAAGTATCCTGTCACTAATTTCTGTGAGTTTTGTGCAGGTCCTTCATGTACGATATATACTTCCTAAAGATTCTCTGCACCAAACTCTTTAGGTGTTATTTTCTATCTTTTTCTTTACTTTCCCTAAACACTTTCTACTTTATGATAGAAAATGAACCTTAGGGATAAAATCAGTGGTAAAATATATTTGAAATTTTTCAAATTACTATTTTTTTGCTAGAAAATATAAGGTAATCATAACTGAAAATTTCCATGGGTTGGCATGATTTGCTGACTTTTAAAATTAGCCACAAACAGGCTTCAGTAACTGCCTCTAATCCGTGTCTTCAGTAATGCCTTTGATTTGAGCAGCTGCGGCTTTCTTTGTCAGTTACAGGGAAACAGTCCTGATGTTTAACCTGTGTATAGGTAGAGCACTCATAACACAGCTGGACTCCCTGAGATCCTGATGGATATGAGCTTGCAGTGAGGCTTTCAGAATTTAGGTTTTTGACTCTGCAGCAGGGAGTCTTAAAACCTGGAGAGACTTGATATTCTAAGTAAGTCCCTTGCTATAGAATATTAGTCAGACACCCTGTGTCTCTCAATGCATCAATGAGGAAAAAAAAAAAAAAAAAAAAAAAAGATTTAATTATATAAAGAATTTTGTGCAAATATTTTTTTTTAAATTAAACTTTTTTTTAGCTACACTATCTATGATCCCTCAAGTACACATTTCATCAACTTATAGTAAAATAGAAATATTTACACTGAATTCAGTTGTAGAAGAATATTAGCTGTCACTTAAATAATTACAGCATAAAGAAAATGTGAAAAACTTGCATTTTTCACACATTTTTCCTCCTTTCTAGTAGAGCAAGGAATGATGGGAGAATGATGTGAGGTTTTTCTGAAAAGGGAGTTTTGGGAATTCTGTCTCAGTAAATAAGAACACAGCATGCTATCACTAACAACCCCCCACCTGGTGACCAGTCACCCTCAGCTGAATTACTGTTATGGTTTCTCTAGAAAGAGATTTTGAAAGACAAATTTGGGGAGAAACAAAAACAACAAACAAACAAAAAACAACCTAAGAAAACTATCCATGGAACTGTATGAATAAAAAAAAAGACTTGTCTATGAGAAAATGAGGACCATCTCTGCTACAGTGCAGCAGTGACCTTGCACAGGGCTTCAGTGTGGAAAGTCTGGGATCGGCCTTTGTAGGACCTCTCCTCATCCACTGGGAACTGCAATGGGGAGCTCAGATGCTCAGCCTTGACCCTCATCCAGACTGCACTGTAGGGTGCCTCTACTGATCTGGACACCTTTCCGCTGTCATGATCCCCGCAGGCTGTCCAGCCATCCTGGGGCTGCATGTGACCCTGTCCTACTCTGTTTCCCTTGTTTGAGAGCTGTGGGATGGTATCCCACCTCCATAAGGCCCCTGCTAAACGAGCCATGCTGTCACCAACGGCTGTCAGCTCACCTTTCTTGTGAAGCCACCCACCCTCACTGCTCCCTGACATTTAGACACCCCATGTAAGATAATGAGTGGGATGTTTCATTCTATCTACATGCTGGAAATGTCTGAACTACTACATAATCCTTTCGAAAGTAGAAAGAAGACCAAGCAGGCATCCAGCCAGAAATTATGTAAAGAGGCAATAGCATGGACAGCAGCTTTTTTATCCAGAAATTGTTTGGATGGGGATTATGAGGACAACAACAAGCCAAATATTGGATGGAGTCTGTATGCTGTGAAAAATGAGAAAACCATCTTCTTTTATAGATTTCTCATCTAGTCTTAAAACTTTTTTTATAAAAAAGATTATTTTTTAGATAAAGAGAGAAATCAAACATCTTCTTTTTGATGGACACCATAGTATGGGGAAATTTGATCCTAGCATTTAGAAGAGAGTTTATGAAGTGATTGATTGGAAATTTTTCACTGAAATATTTCTGACAGTAAATGTATTTTCCAAACTGAAATTATTGCCAGAAAATTATTGTCTTGATTAAAAACTCACTAAAAAATTGAAAGCAAATTTTAAATTGTCAAATCTTTCCACTTTTATATTCTTTAAGTAGGAAATTTATATTTTAATTTTAAAAGACCATTTTGCTATAAAACTTGTTTCAGATTCTCTCTATATTTTAAGTTTTAAACTATTCTCAGTGCTGATATTCTGGCGTCTCTTGTAATTCTTATTCTTTTTGGTTTACTGTATTAGATTTGAAGGAAGAGTAAATACTTCGGGAAGAAACTGTCATACGTGTTCTAGTTTCTTTCTATCATTGTTGTTCTATACTGTTGGAAAAATATTTTAAATTTTACTAAACAGGAGAAAAGGTAAAATGGCAGAGAGATCTTTAGAGGAAACCACAGTTTCTTCTAAGTGCCGGGATTTGGATGATTTCACAAAATCAGTATTGTGAATTGTTAGTTTTTTGGCTGATCACACATTGCAAAGGTAGTTTATATTCCTAAGTCTTCACCAGTGAGCCATCTAGCCCATGGCCAGGCAGATCCAATTTTTCCTTCAAGATTTACATCTTTGTTCTAATTTGATAGCGATTTATTTCACAGTTAATTTAAAAGTGGTCAAACTTACTTTCCAAAAAAAAAAAATGTGTTGAGCATTCAGACAGAGAATGTCTAATATTGATAGGAAAGCACACTTCAGCTTTTGGAAAAGAAAACAATGAATTCAATAATCAGAATATTTTGCAAAAAGTACTTTAAAACATTTGTGTTTAAGTGATTTTTTTTTTAATTTGTCTGTCTTTTAAATTTTCTGTATATTTAGTTCTGATGTTGCACTGAAAATGTATAATATGAAGCTATAACAACAGCTGAACACATAGATTTTTCATGTTAAACCTCTATTCTTCTGTCTTTTCTATAAATGCCTAAAAAGAAAAAAATATACATATAAACACAATAAATCATACAAGAAAGAGGGATGGTAAGTACCAGAACAAAACACACTGTTGTCACTAACAGGCAACATTCACTTGAGAAAATACTGAAAATTATTTTTACTTATGTGTTACTAAATGCATTCAAAATGCTGGTAGTTTGAAAACATTTTGTCGTATTGGCAACAACAAAATATAGCACCATTCTGGCATCATTAGCTATATAATTATGATATGAACAATTCTTATCACCATTTTTAAGATCTTATATTAGGTGTAATCAAAAATAGGTGTTTCTTACCCATAATATAATAAGCTGTATTGGGTCTGGCTGGGCTGGAGTTGATTTTCCTCCTGGCAGCCCTCAGAGTGCTGTGTTTTGTATTGGTGGCTCGAGGGGTGTTGATAACACACCAGTGTTTTGGTTACTGGTAAGCAGTGCTAGCACAGCACCAAGGCTGTCTCTCCAACATTTCCCCCAGTAGGCTGGAGGTGGGGTAGGTCTTGGGAGGGGACACAGACAGGACAGCTGACCCAAATGGACCAAAGGGATATTCCACACCATATGACATATGCTCAGAAATAAAAGCAAGGGAAAAGGAGTGGGAGGGGAGGGCATTTATTACTTCCGTTTATCCTCCGGGAACCACAACGCGTATGAAAACCCTGCTCCCCAGGAAGTGGCCAAACATCGCCTGCTGATGGGAAGTAGAGAATAAATATTTTGTTCTTTTGCCTCTGGGCGCACAGCTTTGCTTTGCTTCTATTAAACTGTCTTTGTCTCAACCCACAAGGTTTTTTTTCCTCTTGTGTTCCATCTTATTTTCTCCCCTGCCCAATTGAGGAGGGGGAGTGATAGAGTGGGCTTTGGTGGGCATTTGGCTTCTAGCCAGGGTCAACCCACCACATAAGCCCATATAATACTCAATACTTTTCTGACAAAATACCATATTTGTGTCCATGTAAGTTAACATTTTTTCATTGTCTGCTGGAAATATCTTTGAATTGCAAAATCTAAAGACTGCTGAAATAGTCTATCACATAAAGTTTGGTTAGTTAAAATTTCTACAAAGCACTTTCTCGAATCAGACAAAAATGCTCCAAATATAAAGTTTCAAGAATATTGGAGGAATATTTATGATTTCTTTAAACTAGGTTTT
Source organism: Antrostomus carolinensis (assembly GCF_000700745.2). Lineage (NCBI taxonomy): Eukaryota > Metazoa > Chordata > Aves > Caprimulgiformes > Caprimulgidae > Antrostomus > Antrostomus carolinensis. The sequence goes on along the minus strand of NW_010310065.1, from coordinate 42,712 downwards.
ACTGATGTAGAAGTGTTATTCTACTAGTGTGGTCTGTGGGAAAGTATCAAAAACTACTTAGAATTCAGCAGTATCTGATATTGAAAGATATTTTTTTTTTTTCAAGAAAAAAACCAAGAGAAGGTAAAAATGGGAAAATTCTATGTCCTTCAATATGTCATCATAATTAAATATTTAAGAAAGTGCTTACAAAGATCATAGATTTCTTTTATTGTTAGTTACAATATTTGCTTCTATTCCATCTAGATTAAAATAAAGGGCTGGTGTGGAGACGTGATCATTTTTTGTAAGATTTCTTATGGTATTATTTTTATCATGGACATAATTTTGAGGTCACAGTACAGATTTGATTTTGTGATTATTACTCATGGACAAACTTAAATATGTATGTAAGATTCATAACTATCAAACCAGCTTTCTTCTCCTTCATATAACTACATCATAGAACTAAATTCATGTGTTTGTGTACGTTCTCTACTGCCCTATTTTTTGTATAGTGAAATGAAAACCTCTTGTTTGATAAAAACCAAGCAGTTGTTTTTATACTGGTTGTTTTAACTGAAATAGTACTTTTCGAATGTGCTTTGCCCTGCCTCTTTCTTGTAAATTAGTCTTGCAAAAACATATTGCCAGAAATAGTTTGGAAAAATAAGATTCTGTAGTGTAGTTGGGAAACCAGCTCCTAGAATGCTGTGTGCTGACCGATTTTTTATCTTACAATCACATTTAATACATTCCTAAACTCTTTGTTTTCTGGGCAGTGCTATCTTTTGCAAACGTGCCATTGGTATGCCATATTAATACAGAATTTGCATGACAGATTCAATGGCATACTGAAGCAACAGCTCATCAGAGCAGCAACACACTGATGATTTGTTGTTGTGACATATAATCAGAATGAGGCACAATAATAATATATGATTAAAAAAGTCCCTACAGGGGTATTAAACAGGAACATATTCAATTCAGGCACCAGAATGAAGGTATAAGTTGTAAACTTCCAAACTATTTTCACTGATGTAACAGCATTTGCATTCTTGCAGTGTCACATTATTGTCTTTTAAATGCCTTGTCCCTTCACCATGTACCCTGAAGCTCTATGGACATGCAAGGTGTAAGCTCACTAGTGCAAAGTCTCTGGCTTGTCTTACCATAAGACAATGGTTTAAATATTCTCTAGGGTTCAATTTCACTCCCTTCTCTCTTATGGCTAATAGAGGCATAAAAGTATGGCCCATAAGGCACTGGTAATGTCCTTCTGAGAAATGCTCTCAGACAGCGTGTCCTAAAATATGACGCAGTCAAAGAGGACTGTGGCATTTATTATCATTAGTTACAAGGTCAAAGTCAATGGCATAAAAAACATAAAATGAAAATTAGATATGCAGAGAATGCATTGCTTAAAGATTGCCTAGTAAGTATGTTCTTGCTGTTGGAAATCTTTGCTCCAGAGAAGAATCAAATAAGCTGAAAAAATTTTGTAAGAATATTCTTCTAAGAAAATTATGAACTGAATTTAGTTTTGGAATGCTTAACGAATGGAAATCACAAGACATGAGATAGTAAATACTACTCAGTAGAGTCTAAGTCTTAAGAGCCCAGAAACTCCTTTTCTGCAGAAGACATTGAGACACTCAGAAATTAATTCTCTGGGCATATCTATTATTTTGCTGAAATGTCTCATCCTTTTTTATTGAATTATTACATTATCTTTGAGTAAAATAAAATTACTCCACTATGTGCAAGGAGTTTCACATTTGCAACTAACCAAATTGATTCATGATAACTGAAAGCAGCATAAAAATGAATCTTATAACTATTAAAGACGTATTTATTAATTTAAATATTTATGTAGTGTTACCTGTTACAAAGCATTAGCAGACCAAGATAACAATAACTAAAAATGTTAAGAATAAATTAATAATATTTATATAAATATATAATAATCACATACAAACAAACATGCACTTATTCACATATGGGCATACAAATCATATAACAGCTAAGTCAAAATTATTTGATACCCAAGAATGGAATCATATTGCATTAGTTAGAGAAAAATATTTTCTGTATGATTTATGCAGGTCATTTAGGAACAAGTATGATGCCTGTATAGCTTCAAAGTAGTGTGCAAAACTTGGCTAAGTAATCCATTTATGCTAATCCATTTATTTAAAGCACATGAATCTAAATGACCTTTATGAGTCAGGCAGAACCTTTTTAAGTTTTCATATATTTTTTTTCCCACATAGCATTCCTTTATGGGTCATTTTCCTTTTTTTTTTTCTGAAAAAAAGTAAAACTATGTGGAGCTACCTGCATGTTAACCACACAGCTGGCTTTAGAATTTAAGACCAAAAAGAGACAAACCATACAGTTTTACTTGCTCTCTTGACTTAAATTTTGACGTATATGACCAAGACCATTTATTCTAAGAAATCTCGATCATTTTTTCCTAGAGGTAGAACACCATCAACAATACAGGAAGTGTAAGGTTATTCTTCTCAAAGGGTCATTACATCTGTACATCTGTAGATGCATTACAGAATTTGGGGGCTATTTGTGGGTAGATTTAATTTTTGGTGTGTCTTCTTCTGAATTCTCCTCTTACAGCTGCAGTTTTTCACTCAGCAGTTTCAATTAGTATATCATTCCAAAACCAATGGCATCTAGAGTACAAGACCTCCCATAACCTCTATCTCCACAGACCTATTATTTACAGACACCATAGTATCATGCTTCCTTTTTTAACATCCACAGTTTATTCTTCCCTTTGCTCCTACAGTTCAAAAGTACTTAACTTGTTTAACTCATGTTTCTTATACTTGAAAAGAAAAATGATGTCTCAAAAAAACTTGTAATGTTATTACTATTTCAGCATATAATTTCACTGACACATTTGATAGGTAACAAAATATTTGATTAAGATATTTCATGCTAAACTATTATAGAAGGAATTTAAATGTATGTTTTGTGGGGTTTTTTTTAATTCAAAATGACTTTTGAAGGTGTTTTTTATTTTACTTATTTGGTTTTGATGTTAAGATCTTTTAGTCATCTGACTTGTATATACTATCTTATTTTTGGACAATTCTCCTGAAGATAATAATTATCTGAAAGAACTAAAATTACCTAATGCAATCCTCAGCAATACATATTGTCAAGTCCTACCTATTCTAGCTGTCCAACAACAGGATTCACAGATTAATTCTAGAGGTTGTCAGTGGAGGTGATTTTTCTCAGGCGGTGATTCAGAATGGTTTAAATCTTGGCATATACTGACAGTTTATATTTTTGCCTTTTTGTGCTATGTCCAACATGTATTAAGGTGTCCCAGTGGTCCTGTTTTAAGCCTGTAATTCTTTGTTTTCTGTCTGCTGCCTTTAGCTGCTTTGGTTTGAATGGGTCATGCAAGCTTTCATTGCTCTCCAGGAAAAAAAAAAAAAAGATAATTTACTCATTTTTTTCAATATGTAATGAAACCATTACTATCCTGCTGTCTTTCATATGTCCAGTAGTGTTAATAGGTTAGCTAAATTAAAACAATTAAAGAAATGAAATTATTTCAGTGATGTTGGCACTTATATCAAAGAGTTTTTAATTAGTAGTGAATTAACTGTACCCAGGATAGGAACCTGCTGATGACAAGGACAAAGAATTTAGAAACCTTGATATTTATATGATAATGAACACTAATATGTAATAAAGTTTTATTGCTAATTGCTATATTTGCCTAGTTTGTTTCTGTATTGGGTCGGGCTGGAGTTGATTTTCCCCGCGGCAGCCCTCAGAGTGCTGTGTTTTGTATTGGTGGTTAGAGGGGTGTTGATAACACCCCAGTGTTTTGGTTACTGGTGAGCAGTGCTAGCACAGCACCAAGGCTGTCTCTCCAACATTTCCCCCAGTAGGCTGAAGGTGGGGAAGGTCTTGGGAAGGGACACAGACAGGACAGCTGATCCAAACGGACCAAAGGGATATTCCATACCATATGACGTATGCTCAGAAATAAATGCAAGAACGGAGGGGGAAGGGGGGGCATTCTTTACTTCTGTTTGTCCTCCGGGAACCACAACGCGTATGAAAGCCCTGCTTCCCGAGAAGTGACCAGACATCACCTGCTGATGGGAAGTAGAGAATAAATATTTTGTTCTTTTGCTTCTGCGTGCACAGCTTTGCTTTGCTTCTATTAAACTGCCTTTGTCTCAACCCACAAGGTTTTTTTTTCTCTTGTGTTCCATCTTATTTTCTCCCCCTGCCCAATTGAGGAGGGGGAGTGATAGAGTGGGCTTTGGTGGGCATCTGGCCTCTAGCCAGGGTCAACTCACCACAGTTTCCTACTATATCTGCCATGACTTAAATTACTTTGATGGATCACAAGCAAACAACATTTCACAGAATCACAGCATAGTTTGGGTTGGAATGGACCTTTAAAGGTAACCTAGTCCACCTCCCTTGCCATGGGCAGTGACATCTTCAACTAGATCAAGTTGCTCAAAGTTCTGCCCAGCCTGACCTTGAACACTTCCAATCATGGGACATTCGCAGCTTCTCTGGGCAACTTGTTCCAGTGTCTCATCATCATTACTGTAATTTTTTTTCCTTATGTCCAATCTAAATTTACCCTTTTTTATTTTACAATCATTCTCCCTTGTACTGTCACTAGAAGCCCAGATAAACAGTCTTTCTCCATCTTTCTTATAAACCCCCTTTAAGTATTGAAAGGCTGCAATATGGTCTCCCTGGAGTCTTCTTCTCCAGGCTGAACAACCTCAACTCTCTCAGCTTTTCTTCATAGCTGAGGTGTTCCATCCCTCTAATCATTTTGATGGACCTTACATTTAGCAATGCAAGTAGTTCTATATATTTTTAATGTATCTAAAACAAACACAAAATTTTACCAGATCAAGACCACCTTTAATTATAAGTTTCTAATTGGTCTGCTAGTGCCATTATTTTCCATATATCAAAATAATAACATTGAGATGAGTCAGCACATTTTCTAGCTTTTTCAGCTCATTCTATTTTTATTCATGCAGGTTCAGTATGAATTTTTAAACGTTTCTTGACTTACCAGACCTTGTTTGCCCTTGAATTCTCTGCTTAACAAGTTGTTCTTTCTTCATATTCTAGTCAAGTTCTAAGTGCTCAAGATGCCAATCTGCCGATTGTGCCAAAATTGAAGCTGAGTCAGTGAGTGAAATTGCTTTGACATCTACAATGCTGGAAACATTACACTTTTCAAATCCAAACTGAAGGCATTTCAAAATTATTGTTAGTTCTATGAATTCAAATTATTAAATTAATTAAATTCACATAATGTTTCATTTGGGAACATTATCTGGAGAACTCTCTAGGGTTTTGAGCTCCCCACCAGAAAGACACTGACATACTGAAATAAGCACAGTTGAGGGCCATCAAACTGGTTAGGGAGCTGAAGCACATGTTATACGAGGAAAGGCTGAGAGACAGGTATCCGTTCAGACAAGAGAAGCAATAGTTTTGGAGAGACCTTATTACTGATAGCAACTACTTCAGCCATGGGCACAGACATGTGCAAAGTGATAGAAAAAAAGTCAATGGACACAAATCGAAACATGGGAAATTCTGATTATATATAAGGAATTATTTATTTGTTTGGTTTTTTTTACCTTGAGGATGGTCAAATAGTGGGGCAGGGGCCTAGAGAGGCTGTGTCTCTAATCTTGGGGGAATTTAGGACTTAGCTAGACACAAGCCTGAGAAACCTAGTTTGATTAGACTTACTTTAAGCTGAGGATCGGAGTAGATGACCTCTGTAGGACCTTTCTGACCAGAATTATTCTATGAGTCTACTATATGTATTTTTCATTCTCAGACACCTAACATTTTTCATAACTGTAACAACTTGTAGCATGTTTCATACTGTACTGGGGATTGTTATTTGTCTGTGCTTCCTGTTTGAATCAACTAACTGTACACAACAATACGAGATCAGATTTTTTTTTTTTCTCATTTGGCTTTGTGCATGTAACTTCCCAGGCAGTAAGTGGAGTACAACATGAAAAATTACTTGAATTAATGGTATAGAGAAAAAAAATAAAAAAAAAATAATAAAAAAAAATGCACAGTTTGATGACAGTACTTTTTGTCACTCCTAGGTAGCAAATATAGTGAAAAATGAGGAAGGAATGATGTCACCAGCTTGTGCTTCTGGAATAATATCTGAATCAAAAACAGCAATGTGGGTAACCCAAATCCTCAGTTATGGGTTGAAGTCAGTTAACAAGAGCTGCTGAAACTGATATTGCTGAGGTCACTTGTGTTCCAGCTGTATGCACGACTCAGGCTCCTTCTCAATGTTGTAGGAGAACAGAAGGAGATGTCATTCATTACTTCTAAAACTGCCTTCTTTTAAGGTAGCATAACATTTGGTAGAGTTTGGTTTATTATGCAGTTCACACAGGTGAGGAGGGTTGGTCATCCTGAGTTTCTAGAGAATTAGAATCTGTAAATTTGGTTTTAGTTCAACTTTATATTTTATCTTGTGACATTTGTGTTGCATTATGGCAATTTATTGAGAAGTTAACATAAAACACTAAATTAGTGTTTCAGTAGTATTTTACATTTACTTTATACTTAGTTTGTACTGATAACATTATTACACAAAGCGAAGGGCAGTACTGGATAAGGATTTTTTTTTTTTTTTCCCAATAATTACTTTTAATAATGTCAACCTTTGCTAACATATACCAGGCACTTATCACAGTTATGGCAATTGATTCCTAGCCTGAATAAATGGGATATAATTTAGTAGCTGACACCACTCACTTTTTCTAGTGGTCACATTATTTTTAATGTAACAGGCATGAAAATTACCAGTTATGTAGCCCTGCAGCAGGCTGTTTTCATACCTGTCAATAAAATGTAGATACTTTTTCTAATATCTACTTGTTATGTTTGCTGTTTACAATACATCCTGCTCAAAGCTATGGCAAGATTATGACAGTAGCTAACTGTGACATGCTGGTTTTATACTTGGGGATACCATAAAAAAAAGGTACCATCTTCCAATTTTAATTTTCACTTTTAATTTCAATATTTGGAAAATTACATTATTAATCAGCTTCACTCATAAATGTTTTCCAGTGGTTTTATCCAGATATGTTTAACAGCATGACAAAATGTAGCTCTAAGAAATATTTTTTACCAAAAATTAAACTCTGAAATATAATTATAGTTTACCTATTATCTTTCAATGAACATCATGGCACTGTGTTATGCATGAAGAAATATGAAAGATAAGCGAATATAAAGAAGGCATGTCTTCTTTAATGCAATTAAAAATCAAAACACACAGTAAATTTAATAACAACTACAAGGTTCTCATAAAATAGTATGTTGAAGAAAATCAATAATTACATTTTATAAGTTACACTATTAAATAAGGAGTGAATGTGAAATTAAACCTGTGTAAAGTCAAGGAACACAAGGTTAAATTAAATATTTTGAAATCAAAACAACATCTCAGTTTTTGTAATGCCAGTGATCTTCAAGTCTGTTATTCTACTGTGAACCTATATCCACTGATGTCCCACTTCCCTACATTGAAAGAGGGCTGCATTTCACAATTGCAGCAGTACCAGTCAAAATGGTATGATGTGTGCACAGAGGATTAGCTCTGTAATGTAGAGGGGACTGTGATATTGCTTCTCATAATAGGCTAAATCTGCATTACAGAAAGTCTGTTCCATCCTACTCCAATTTCATAATTCTATTCAGGCACACCAACCTCTTGAATATCTTCTAAATGACTGCTGATGTTTCACTATAAAAAAGGTATGATGAAAACACCCAGTATTGTGTTCAAAACCATATAAAAATGCCTAAGACATATTTAGTTATATTAAGTTATATTTAGTTATATTAAGAGTGTTACCTGTGAAACATGTAGATGTAGCACTCAGGGATATGGTTTAGTGGGAATGGTGGTGATGAGCTGACAGTTGGAGTGGATGATTTTATAGGTCTTTTCCAACCTTAATGTTTCTGTGATTCTGTGTCTTATCCACTGTATATCCATGGCTTTTGACACCTGAGATACATATTAAAAAACAAACAAAAAAAAGCTGATCAAAATAAGTTTAAACATGTCTATTGTTTTATGAAAGAATGTATACTAAGAATTTGAATTGCATAGCAAATTTGTCGGAGTGCACACAGTTTCTGGAAAGCCCTTTTTCCTACCCATTCAATTTGTTTGCAGTTTTGATGTTTATTTTGTGTTACTGTGTGAGTCCATAATAGAAAATAATAATTTAAATTCAAATTCAATAAATCTAGTTTTAAAGTCTTGTGGTGATTTCAATGTTCTTGAAAATATTTTATTATGTTCTAATTTGAATGAATGACAGTAGTTTATTTACAACAAACTTTAAAATTGAATATTTGAAAATGAAAATAAAATTGTCAACTAAAAATTATTTTTAAAAACGTAAATATATAGTATTATTAAAGCAAACTTAATGTGGAAAATGTAAGTTTGACAAATTGGTTAATTTAAGTGTAAAAATAATAAAAGTGAAAAGCTTTAACCAGTTCCATTATTATTATTATTTCTAGTCATTTGGATTTGAGAAAAAGAGCTCCACAGAATACTGACCATATCCTTGGCAATACATTAGAAAAGTTTAAGGAATTTTTAAGATAGTCTCTACTGTCTCCTGCATTTTAAACTTTCATGTTGAACCCTGTAACTGATAGTATATATACTTCTACTCTATTGTAATATAAAAAGAAGTTTTTACATAAACCAATATTGCATTAATTACTGTCAGTAGAACAAATACTCATTAAAATTCTCAAATAATCTTCAACTGTATTAGCACTTTTAAGTTACAAAATATGTTTGAAAATGCTGTCAGGAAAGCCTTATTAATTAATAAACAGGAACTTTTTTAACTACCCCATCTTAGCTAAACAGAGGTAACCTCCATCTAGAAAGTAATATAATCTGGAGTCATTACTTGTGGTAACTAGATTATATTGTCAGTTGACGTTGCAATGATCTCTCTATGATGTTTTACTTTCTTTTGCATGATCCAGAGATGTATTCACATATATAGCTTAATAATTATTCCATTATATCTGGGAAATTTTTCTTACTTCATGACATCGAGACAAGTCTCCTGTTAACAATAAAATTGTCTCCTTCAATATTTTACACATATTGAAAGTGGAATGAACTAGTTTCTCAGACTTCATTTAAGTTTTCACCCCATATTCCATTCAAAACAGAACAGAAATATGGTCAATATGTTTCTGAGTCATATGGGAAGTGATTTTCATACTGGAAGGAAATATACTGGAAAAGACAACTTAAGGGAAAAAGGACAAATATTTGATTTAATTTTTTTAAATAAAATTATATACTGAGGAGAGATTATTGATGATCCTTTTCCTGATAAAAAGCTGTACATAGTGTTACTTCAATTGGCTGCACTATACACTATAATTATTTATTCATTTTGTTTTATGTGAAAGGAAGTTGGAAAACAATACTCTTAACTGTAATTAAAGAATACATCAGGTTTTCACTATTACTGAATGATAATTCACTTGCTTTCATATGATGCTGTCATGTGTTTGGTTCCTTTTTATTAATATAAATATTCTTATAAAGTATCTTTCTGTCATTCTGCAAAGGCATTTTAATATAGAAAATATAAACATTTGTACTAACAGAGCCAGGAGTTTTAATTCTGTAAAAAGCCATAAAGCATATTACGGCATTGAGATGGAATGATGCATTTGAATATGCAGAATAAAAGTTTTCTGTTCTTTGTCTCTTGCAGGAGGAAGTGTACTGGTTTGCTCAAATCTTAACATAGCATTAGATAGTGTCAGATATGCCTTTGCATAATGACTGAGTTTTATTATTAACTTTTAGTCTATTAAAAAAACCAACTTGTTAATGCCAATGTAATTGTTTTGGAAAGAAAATAGCAAATGACTCTGAAATTCTCAATATAAACTTAAGATTTTTCCATAATGTTCAAGCTCATTAACTTTTTTTTTTTTTTTTTTTTCCCCCCAAACTTAGAATCAAATGGGTTGTGCAGAAAGGGGCACTTTGATGATATAGTTTAGATATGTAAAATCTGATAAATTTCTTCCTCACTGGTTCATTTCCACTTAAGGCCCAGTAAAAGTAGAATTGCCTGTCAAATATTCATTGTACAATGAACAACTTTATTTTTTGCTGATGCTTAAGCAAAATTGATTGAGCAAGGAAGAAAAATATGCCTTTCTCAATGCAACTGGCTTGCCTCATCCTCTCCAAGAGAATACAAGGGCTGGAAGGGATTGAAGACCCCCAACTCATAATAAGGAATAGATTTCTAGTTTCATAATACAGCTGGCATAGGCCTTCATTTTTATTATTTTTTAATATTTTAAATTAGTGGTAGTTAATAAGAAGTCACTGAGACTTTCCTTCTGACTTAAATATGCTAGTAGTCAATAATAACCATTGGAATAGTGTAACAATATTTTAGGAGACTGTTATCTGTTAAAGGTCTGATTGCACTCTTTTCTATGGAAAAAAAAGCAGTAAAGCCACATAAGATATCTCAGATTTGACCAACAGTCAAACACATTAAAGAATATAGTTTTCACCCCTGCAGATGAGAACTACAAATTAATCATACTCTCATTAAAATTCTTTGTCCTTAAATCTGGAAAATGATTTCTGTCTACTTGTCATCAGATTTGGCATCCAGATATTGTAAATATTATTAACTTAATCAGTGTTGTGGGTTGTGAGTCTGGAATTCTGCCAGGCCTGCCTCACCTTGAGTATCCCTCTTCTTTACTCTGCATGTTCATGGTTTTAATAAAGCACTTTGTTACTTCAATCTCTTTGTTATCTCCTTCTTGCTTTCTGTCCGTAAAAGTCTGTTTTAGCTACTCAAACAGATGTGGCTTCATGATACATTGTACTAATGCAAGAGAAGGTTTGAATCAATGATTTCTACAGCATTATTTGCTAACTATGCATATTCATTTAGTCCCTATGAGATTTGTTTTGGAGAGACAATGGCTGAGGGTTGCAGCTCCTGAAAGAGAAATAATTTTTTTTTTTATGTTCTTATAGACTGCTTTGCTATGACAGGGAAAAAAATAACATCTTATATGGTTGGTAACTGAAGGTTATCAGACCAATATCATTATATTCAAGTACATTTAGGTAATTTCATATAAGTAATATTAATTTATTAGATAAAAGAAGGACATTTTATTTAATCAGAATAATGGAAACACATGCATGGGTCAGGAATCAGTGAGTAAAAATAGAATAAGATTGACTTTTGATGGAGAATAGGCAATATTTGGTGGACTTGCATTTTAGAGTGGCATTGCTAAAGAATGACAGTCAACCTGCATTCAGAAATTATCCGCCTGAAAAATTTTAACTGCCGTATTTAATTTGCAATGTTAAATACAATTGCAAGCATAAAATTTCTGAGTATTTCATCCAGTAAGTATAACACTACCCAGGTTAAGACTAATACCGGAGTTCTTAAATTCATTTTAAACACATTGATAGCACTTTGAATAGACACCAATGGATGTGTTTCATTGCATTCAATAATCCCCCCATGGATGCTTACATGAAATAATGCATAAAAATGCCTATGATGTTAATATTTTCATCATGACATTTAAGAGTGTATAAACATAGCAAGATTTTCAGAAAATGAACTAACATGAAGAACAATTACAATTTAAAAATATAATGAACTAGACAAATTATTATTTCCTTATTGAGATTTGAAATATACTCCATACATCATGAAAGGGAAGACAGAAAATTCAGTTAGTTTAAATTACATTAGTTTTAACATGGAAAATTATTCATATTTACCATACTCTTGGGAAGTCTGAAATATTTGGTAAAAGGAGAAATTAAAATATGGAATTATTGGTGAAGGTTCAGATTCAATGATAGAGTTTAAGGAAAGGGAATTTTAATTTCGAACATATCTTGGAAAATAAAGTCATAGTGTAGGGTTGTATCCTTAAATAACACACTAGCTTTGTTTACAAAGTAGATAGAAGAAATATAGACACAAGATGGTGTTTCAGAGTTAATGCTAATAAAAGTTTTGTTAGTAATACAAAAAATTGGAGGAGAGTCTGATACGAAAAAGAGTACATTGAAACAAATGCTGATGATATTAATATTTGTCTAACTCCATTTAAACTGTGACCCCTTTCTGTTTTCATTTGTTAAATAAAACCCATGTTGTCACATTTTGCAAGTCCCATGTATAACCTTGCAGAATAGGTGACTCTGCTATTAATAAATTTCAGAGCAAAGGAAGTATGTGTTCATGTAAATTACTTGCTAATTATGCTTGAAGCTAGAAAAGAATTAAAAAATTATCATGCATTGCTTTTATATTTTTTTGAGGATAACTCTGAAAGTTCTACTTTCAGGAAAGCATAAAGACATTGAAAGTGCAAAATATATTTTATATAAGCAAAGGAGACAAGCAGAACAGTGAAAGTATTTTTTAAGGTATAAGAATGAGGAGCATTATTCTTAATATATTGGTACTTTGAACAAGTTTCAGTTTGGAAAGAGAATGAAAAATATTATCTTATATAACCAATAGGAGTACAGAAGAAAAAAACAATGACTTTTTACTTGTGGTACTGAGTTTCCAGTTAATTCAGCAACAGAACTTTCTCAAGGTGTCCTTCTCCAACAAGTCCTGACTATTCTTTCTTGTCTCATAAATTATTGTATCCCCACCTATTGACCTCTGAGCTGTGCAGGAAGCATGAACGAAATGCTGGCAACAAAAAGGGAGCAGCTTGGATTCCATGCAAGAAGACTTGAGACAGAAAATCTCAGTTGTAACTTTGAAGAGATGCTAGAATAAAAAAACCCCATATATGTACAAACTCTTAACTAGAGTTACAGAAAGCCTTGAAACACAATTTAGTCATGATCAAATATGACTTCTTATTATATCACAATAGGTGTTTAATTTTGTGAGAACTGAGAAAAGCTGCACAAAATAAAGTAAGTTAAATAGTTGTCCTTTTTACAGATTTGCCTTTATATCTTACTGAGGCACAGTAGAATTCCAAGTCATTCATTTGTTATCAGAGTTACCCTTTGTCTAACTCAGCAGACAAACTTGACTTTAGAGGTGTCATGAAGGCTTGTAAAGGAACTATGTCTAAAACCAGGATTCAGAAACCTTTGAAGCTATTTGATGAAACAGTCATTTTTAAATTATTTTTTTTCTGGAAAAAATATAATTACATCACTAGACACAATAGTTATGTATTTCAATATATTTCAATGTGTTTGGAAGCCAAGCTAACTATTAATAAATGTCTGTCCTTCCTCCCGTTTTTCTAATCCACTATTTATCGAGTCAGGCTGCAAAATTAGGCATGGATTCAGGAATTTTCTTTCTAGCAATACTTAATTTAGTATATTGGTAAGAGAACTTGTCTTAGAGTTCTGAATTTACTTCATAAATAAATACTTTACTTCATAGATCATACTTTCCACTATCTACGCTTTGGACAAAACAAGACTGATTTTTGCTGAACAATAGTATTAAAAAAGACAAACATTTTCCAACTTTTAATGGGATTTTAAATGGTTTTCGAGTAAATGATTTTTACTTTTCCTTCACTCTTGACTTTCATGTAATAATTTCATCCTCTCACCTTGTTCTAAACTTGCCTAATCCTCTGATTACCATAACTACCCTGCTTGATCTCCTGTGCCCACATACAATCTGAAACCTTATCTAATATGGAAATACAATGAGACTCACCTAGGAGGTGGGAGATTCAACTACTAAAAATATACATTATATATAATTTATCACAGTCTATGTAGTCAATTTTGTAATTAAATAGTTGTTTTTTTTCTGATTTTAGTTTTAAATGAGGGACAATTTACTGCAATGTATTATTTACACAGACTTTGTTGCTTTTGATCTGATCTGAAAATGCTCAAAATTTAATAGGTTAAATTGTCAGGTACAGGTTACTGTAGTTCAACTAGCAAATACAGAATGATTCTCCTGCTTCCCACTCCAAGCAGCAAAGATTGAGGTCAAAGACCCCAATTTCTTCATTGAGACTTCTCTGTCACCATCTAAACATCATATTTTAACCTCTGAGTTTAAAGCATGGAGGAAAAATTACAAGCATGACCTGCCCTTAGTTGAGAGGATGGAACAAAAGATTTTTGTTCAACTAAGGCTTTATAATTTGTGTAAATATACAAAAGAGAAAGAAATGTTACCAAACAATAATTGAGGTGAAATTCGAAGTCATGTACTAATTAGGGCTTTGTGAACCTTACAAGTTGGCCTAAAAGAGCTGGAAGGGAGCCGATTATTTCAGAAACTCAAAAACTTCTTTTAATACTGGGATCCTGCATAAGCCCTTCAACTTCCAAATTGTCACCCTATGGAAGGAAACTAAGGATGAAGAAAAAATAAATTAAATCTTAACACAAATGAGAGGGAAGGTCTCATTCAAGGGAAAGGTGGCAGTGATACTAACAAAGACAGGTTTTATGATTTCCCATGTTAGAGAAAGATCTTGACTCATACTGTGTGAAACACAGTAGATTTAAGGACCACTCTGAGACTGAACCAAGTACTCTGTCTAATAGATATTTGCTAGTGATAATGTCCCTGTGTTACATAAACTAGCAAAAGACATCATCTGAGTGCATTAGGAACTTCAGATGGCTTTAAAAAAAGGTACAATTTCCTCAGATGATTTTACTTTTGGGTGACATAAATTCTGACAACAGTTCAACGCTGAAAAATAATAAAACATAATGTCATTTAGTTGCTGGAGAACTGGCAGATAATATTGTTATGCAAATAGACACCTAGTGTATTCAAGAATGGGAAGATTTTAATACAAAGAAATTAAAGTTTCACAAGAACCATAAATTTTTCTTTAGAGGAAGAATAGGTGCTCCTATAAGAACACACATACATAAAGTTGAGAGAGCTAAAGATAAATGAAGTATTTCACTACTGATGAGAAAAAAATTCCATAAATGCAAGTGAATTCTACAGAAACAACAAAACAAAACAGAACAACCCTCTTTGACGCTATTGTATTTGACAGGATTTCGGTTAATGCTGGAAGAACCAAACCAAGATTCCAGTCCAGTGAAGTCTTCAAGGTTCTGTATGAGATGGGGGTATTGTATTTTAAAAAGTCTTCTTTCTACTGTATTATACAACACACTTTGCAGTGCCAACATGCCACATTTAGTTGAAGGATGACTTAAAATCACAAATTAAGGGATATTTTTCAGCATTATGAATTTTCTGATCCTATTTACTGAGCAGTTTCGTGATTAGCTATGATGATGCAGGAGCAAAGGTAATATATAGGTGAGACTGAAAGTCTGGTGCCTTCAGGCAAAGCCTGTAAAATAACAGCTTGGAAAGTCTTGCTCACCTGACTATATTGCAAACAGTGTGTATTTCAAACGGAAGTGTCCTGTTTATTCAGATTTTGTGTAAAGAGGTGTATTAATTCCAGACTTCCACTGATTGCTTGATTCACCCTATATTCAAAGATCGAGCAATTGTTAATTGAAGAATATTGCTTAAATTGCCTTACCATTCTCCCACTGCAGTATTGAGGAGGGACTTTACTCCTCCTTTACAATGTAGAGACATAATCAAAGCCTTAGACTAGACCTGAATAAAATTAATCTTTTATCATCTCTTTCTGTAGGCCTATTACATATATATCTGCCAGTATACTTTCAGTACATTCTTCTTATATGGTCCTCTTTAATGATTATCGGATATAAAAATTCATTTAAGCACTCTAACTAGCATGATTATCGTTATTCAAGAAGTAGACACAACTCCGTTGCCAGCTTTCACTCAGAGAGGAACCAGAGAAGGTGACAGAAGGGTAGAAGGCAGTACCACACTATGTTTGACAATGTGACATGATACCTGGGGAGGTTGTAGATTGAAAAATATTGCTTGTAACTCATTGATTGACATACATACACAATAAGCTTTTGAAACATCACTTGATTTAAAGCTGTTTTTACTTCCATGGAATGGGGGAACAGTGGAAATATAAGCATCTCTGTGATGGCTAAGCTGATATAACGGCTCAAATCTGCCCTTCTCTCTCTTCTCTCGTTGGCTTTCCCAGCCAGATGTTTGTGCTTATCTGACCCTGGAGTGAAAAATGACCCAGCTAAACAATTCAAAAATAAGCTTATTACTATTAAACTATCTTTCTGGTAGTTTTTGGCACTGAAACTGAAAAAGGGATCAGCTGAGCACCAGAGCTGGTGCAATCTATGGAAATGGAGGATGCAGAACTGTTCCTTTTGTGAAAAGTCAGCCTAAATGTTTGGCCCAGTTTGGATGTGGGGGCTCCTTAGGCTCTTGTAACTTTACTTGTGTCAGCACTGAAATATGAAAGCAGACTAAGAAGGATTCAAACTGTGAAAGAACCACCCTGTTTGTAGTGGTCTTCTGACAGCAGTCTTGTTTCTTTTTTTTTTTCTCTTTTCTCTCTAAGTATATAATTGTAGGTGGGTTTTTAATGCTTATGTTCAAGCAACTGTATTCACAGTTTTATAATTTATTTTTCTCTCTGCCTTCAGATTTTCAGTCCACTTTCTACCTTATTTCTCTCAACAGAAATATTAATCATTAGGCCAGAATGTATAGCAGATTAGGAAAAATAAGTGTTTTTTCATTCACTGTAAAAGGTAAACACATGGAAAAGTAACATAAATGAAATGTTATAACTCAAACACTGAGTCCTCTGTCTGTTTTAGAGCAAGTACAAGCAGTAATATTTTAAGACTACTGATGGTTTTTGTTGGTGGTGGTGTTTTGTTTTGTTTTGTTTCTATGGCAATAGAGTAGCTTTGGATACAACAATGGTTGAAGATTGCAGATTAGTTCCTAAAATACAAAAGCTAAACAATGATACAAATTCAGTGATAAATTATTGCAGAAAATCAGGAAAATTTATTTGATAGCAATGACTTCATTTTGATTTTCATAGAGTAAGGTGCTGGTATAAAAGATTCAATCATTAATTCAGATTTTAAAATATCTGTCTTAGGAAAACACCACAGTCCATACCATTGTAGCATCAATTTCAACATTCTCTGCATTGATATGGTGTGAATTTGAGTGAAAGTGAGTTAAAAACAGAACCATAGAATTTACATCAAATGTCTATGAAAAACCCTCTTTCTGATATTTAAAAACTATTAGATAAAAATTATCACCTACAGACTGAGCTGGATATTCTCAAAAATTAAAATTATTAATGAGATTTAGGAGAAAGAAAAGGAAATTTGTATACCTTTTTCTATGCTTTAACATAGTTCTAAGGGTAACTTTAATTGTAATGCCCTGTATTTCAAATATTCTCTAAATCTGGGATGAAATAGTTTAAAACTGCTGCAAAAGGAAGAGAAAAAAAAGCATACCAATATCTAGGAGAGAGGCAACAGTAAGAAAAAGAATAAAAAAATGTGAGCTATGAAGGCAGCTATCAAAAATACCAATGACATATGAAGTATGGAAACAGCTGGAAATTAATCAGTGAGAATAAATCAAACGAAACCAGAAAATCCAGGAGACCATACTTATGAAAATCAGTGCTGCATGCAAAAAGGGAAACTAAAGAAGGAAGAAATGCTAGCATGACATAACAACTAATAAGAGCTAGCATATGGCTAATAAAGGGACGTATGCTTTTACTGATGGAGAATTATTATGTAGTGAAAATTTCATTAATGCTGGAGACCAAACAGTAGTAGCAATGTGTTTTAAAAGGTATCAAATAATGAATGTAGTTTAATGCCAGTGTTCCTTTAAAACATATTTAAAATCTATATTACCACACAAAGGACATTAATATACACCGTTACAAGAACACGTCCTAGTACATCTTGTGAATGATATATAATATATAATCCTTGACAAAAGGAACAGGTATGAGACTGTCAGTCTCAGAAGGTAAGATATTCTAACTACCCCCAAGTGAGCATCACAAGAGCAGAAAATTCAGCTCTCAGTTCCAGACTGACTTCTCTCTGGCTATTTGTGATGCTCATTATACAATGGTAAGGGAGGGGAGCATCTCCTTTATGAGGAAAGGCTGAGGGAGCTGGGTCTCTTTAGCTTGGAAAAGAGGAGACTGAGGGGAGACCTAATTAATGTTTACAAATATGTTAAGGGCAAATGTCATGAGGATGGAGCCAGGCTCTTCTCAGTGATGCCCAATGATAGGACAAGGAGCAATGGGTGTAAGCTGGAACACAGGAGGTTCTGCTTAAACTTGAGAAAAAACTTCTTTACGATGAGGGTGACAGAGCACTGGAACAGGCTGCCCAGGGAGGTTGTGGAGTCTCCTTCTCTGGAGACATTCAAGACCCGCCTGGATGCCTTCGTGTGTAATTTCGTTTAGGTTCCTGCTCCAGCAGGAGGATTGGACTAGATGATCTTTTGAGGTCCCTTCCAATCCCCAGCATTCTGTCATTCTGTGATTCTGTGATTAAAACATTCCATTGTTTCTGAGATTGGGATAGATAATAAGTGAACATTAAATGTGTATTAAATATTATTTGATTTAAATTACATAGCATATATCAGAATTTCCTTGTATAACTTTCTATATACCACATATATTAAAAAGACATACTTACCTGAAACTCTATTTGAAAAGCATATCTTAGTGTAAATTACTCAGAATTACTGAATTTTTATAACGTAAAATATAGTGCGTCTGAATCTATATGATCCTGAATTTACAAAGCTCCAAATTCTCCTGAATGGCACCCAAATGCAACTTAAAATCAGAGAACAAGTCAGAGAACATCTATATAGATTCATCTTCCTTTTTAGAGAATCTTGGGGAGAAGTTTGATGGCAGATTAAAGGTTTAATCACAATTTAGGTCTTAAATGAAGTAGTTGTCCATTTTAAAGTACATCAGAAGCCTGAATTGTCATGCGATTAAAAGGGAACATAGAGATATTATTTGATGTAATATTGGCCAAATACTTTGCAAATATCTTTCTTCATGTTTTCCTTATTAAGGAAAAATTAAGGAAATCTCCACTGAGTTTCCTTAATAAAGATTTCATTTTTTCTATTCTGCTGTGGAATATGGGATATTTTAACTTTTTAAAGAAACCTTAAGGTCAGGCCCAAATCTCACAGTTTTGCTGTTTGCTTACTTCGTATATTCCAGGTCAGCTAAATGTCAGAGCTGCTTACAGAGACTCATTGCTTTTAGATTGTTTTACCTAACTGACATAAAATGTCACAGCTCCAGGGAACGAGCCACTTCATTCAACAGCTGATTTAAATGTACTGTATATCTATACTATGCTGACTTCTGTCTGACAAATAGCAAAATATGTTATACTTTGTTGAAGTACATCTAAAATTAATCCTAGTTACACATCCAGTTTCAGTATGTTAATAATTTCTAGATTTTAATACATCTCTCTGCTTGGAGAACATGAGAAAAGTGTGAAAAATATTTTAAAACTCACCTACTTGTCAACTGCATTGAGTTTTAGTTTGGTGAAAAGGAAACTTCAGGCTTGATATGAAATTATTAAATAATAACATATAAGCTAAAAATAAGACGGAGAATACAGTATGAATAAACGGAAAATATTAATGAACCAAAATAATGAGGATGCATTCATTTTTAATGTTATTTTAAGTAAAAATATGTATACTCTACATGTTCTTTTTAAGGTTTTCTTGAGGCAGTGGCTGCGTACTTACGTAAATTACAATGAAAACATATTTTTCACGGTCCTGTAGCACTGTGCATGACTACAAATCTCTCTACTTGATATTGTGAATAATAATTTAATTTAAATATTTATCTTCACATTTTTTTTTTTTAAATAGAGCCTGTCAGAAGTATGTCAAGTAGTTTATTGCTCATAAATACATAATAAAATATTTAGGCAATTAGTAATGCAGCAGAAGCTTTCTGAGACTGTGGAAATGTTAGCTGTGATAGTACATTTTCAAGCTGTGCATTGACTTATGGTTCTTCTGGAAGCTCTGATGCAAGAGGCAGGACATTGTCTCACTGGAGAACATAAACATGCAATATAACCTCAAGAATGACACCTTGTTATTTGGTCTCCCTTTTTCCTCTAAGATGAAATACATTTTACCTTAAATGCAATGAGCATAACATACTTCCAGCTCACATTTTTTCTTTCATTCTTACATGCAAAAAGACATTTCTTACCTTGATCTTTCTGGCGAAATGGAAATCCTGGACTTTAAATGCAATGAGCAACACCGAGGAAGGAATTTGAGTGACTAAAAGCAAATGTCTCAGACCATTTTAAAAGCATTTTAAAATTATTTGGTTTATAACTGACACTCCAAAGTAATGTTTCCTGTAGGTCCTATGTAATTTACACTGGTATTTTATACTTCTAATGCTTAAACCCCATTTTTTCTCAGGCCTGAATCTCTAAATTGACAGGTTTAGGATTATTATAATTTTAAATAGCAAAACTGAATGTTAATTGATCTGTTTGCATGTGATGTCTTTATGAAGATTTTTATTTCTGTTTAGCCTGATGGCTTACTATTTAACTCTGTTTTTATAAGACATAATGATATTCAAGGACCAATTCTTTTTTGTCATGGTATTATTTAAAAATTGAATTGTGTGTTTTCTTTTTTCCCATTTGTAATCCATCAGAATAAACTTGCTTGCATCCACAAAATGAACTACGAACTCACACATCATTGACAATTGTTGACAACAAAAGCTCTGAGTGACAGTGAAAATAAACTGCCAATATATGAAAGTCAAAAACATTGTCAGCACCATTGTAAAATCATGACTGTGACCTGATTCACCTTATGTTTGCCAGTTTCCCAGTCCCCTCATGATAGCTCCTCAAAAGCTCTACTTGAACTGGTGAGAGTAAAGGGCGATCATACTAACGGGGATCGTGTAATATTTGCCAGGCTGGAAATTTCAGAAATTCTTCTGGATCAAAGAGAATATTCTATATAAAATCGTGTTGCTTTTTCTCTTTCGTTCCACTTAGCCACATAAATAGATGCAATTGTATGTCAAAAAACTTTTTTTCCCGGGATTGTAGTGGCAAGGGCTGTATGGCCATTTGATGGACTTGAAAAGAGGATTTATGCTGTATTGAACTGTATTAGTAGCGAGCAAAATTAATTTAACTGCACTAACCCTTTGATCATGTAGCTAGCTTTTCCTTTGTTTAAGATCCTTGCCTTTGTGACTAGAATTTGCTTTTGTCAGCACAGTAGAAAGTGACATATGGTATTTTTGTTGTTACTTGAAATAATCTTCTGTAGATCAGCTAGATTTCCCAAAAGAGATTTGCATTCAACATTAGAGAGAGAGAAGACATGAAAGAGAACCCCAAATCACTATACATTCCATGATTAAAAATCTCAGTAAAGTAAGTTCCCCCAATCAAGCCAATATATTTACTTCACTTTTTTAGTGAGTAAACAAGGGTAGAATCTGCTCTGTGATGCATCAAAATCTCCTGAAACCTGATTTAGGAGGTGAAAGAACAAAAAAGAAGCTGGTTTATTTGGGGGTTTTTTTGGGTTTTTTTTAATTGTCTGAGGTATTAATAAACTATTAACTTATTAGCTGTTGGCTTTGACTTTCTGTCTGATACATAAACGAAAGACAGTTATAAATTACTCTGGATTACAACCTTGCTCCTACATCACAGCAGCTAAATGCTGACCTGACAACATAATGGAATTTTAAAATTACACCATCTTAACACAGATTTAGTAATATATATAAAATATATATAATATATATATTTAAAACAAAGTCACACATTAAGAGTGCTAAAGCAGATATTGTTATGTACTTGGCATTACAAGAAGTTTTCATTTAAGTTAATGGGCAGCATAACATAAAAACTGCTCAATAATTTGAATTCAGAGAAAGCAATCTCTATTGTTTCTGCCCACCAGCACAGTACATCAATTCTTTTCTTCAAGTTATTGCATATTGATGGCATATTTTTCTTCTGACAGGCAACAAAAAATTAAGTCTGCACTTATCCAGTCGAAGTGGCTGCATGAATGGGAAGGTTAATGCCTCAAACTAGGTTTAAATTAGTTCACATTTCTTTAATAATTGCATTTCTGCATTAAACTTGTTTTAAACAGGAATATGTTTGATTCACAGTTCCTAAAGGCTAAGTTACGAGTGTATGATTGAAGACTGTTATGCTTCAAAGCCTACGAATTCAGATAAAAATTGCCATATCTTTCATAAGTTGTTCAAAGGTCAGTGAAGGACTGGAAAGTTGCATGAAAACAAAAAAGAGCTATGGGCAAAATAACTAGAATTGATAATGACCTTTAAACCAATGAAGAATGAAAATCATAAAATACTTATCCATATGGAAAAGCAAAGATTCTCATAAAAGCTTCAACAACAGGATACAAAGTAAGATAGCTCATTATGACTGGAAATGATGGACTGATATCACACTAAGGCAAAATATTTTTCTTACACAGAAAAACCTCTAGGTGAATTTCATTTAAGCAAGTAGTACATTTTGTGTGTGTGTGTGTGCGCACACATGTGCATGAATGTGTGTACACATCTTTAGACTGGACTTACTGAAGCCAAGAGCAAGATTCCTAGTCTTACTGTTGCATAAAACTGGAGGGCTTTTTATCTTATACTCCTTGAATAGGAATTAAAAATGCATTGGAACTAGTGAAAAGTGCAACCCCATTAATTTTAATTTCCTGTTACATTTTCTATGTTTTCATTTCTTTCTGTATTGTGATACCTGGCTGAAATTCCACTTTGACACTCTCCTTTCCATATAAAATGAAGCTGGTAATTTATATTTGGGTAGGTTTTGTGCAGAATGTATTCAAGGGAATGTTCAAGACTATTCAGTATATCAAGAGAATATTTTTTCATAATTTATCATAGGGCAGTAGGCATGATACAAGTGTGTTTATTTCCTTGTGTATTGATACAGAATTCAAGCCAATACAGAGTTTTCATTAACTTACATGCAATTTGTTGGTGTAAACAGGATTTCAGGATCAAATTACTGATTTCATTGGAATCCAAAAAGACTAATAATCTATGAGTTCTTAGCAATTGCAAAGACTCATTCAATTAGAAAACCAGGGAATTAATTATATAATAATGGATGAGCAGAAGAATTCCTTCAGCTTGAACAGCTAAATTGTTATGTGGAGGCTCTGTACTGCCTCACATAATTAAGCAAAAAAAAATATTCCTAGATTATGGAATTCTGCTTATAAAAGCTAAAATCAATCTATGCTTGAGAACAATTTTTATATTGAACATTGTAACTATTTCTGAGTAGCAGACCAACCCCAAGGTTGAACTGAACAGAGGGAGAACATTTCACAGAGCAGAAAAATGAATTGTCAGTGAAGAAAAAATACATTGAAATAAGCTTTTTAAATTTTTAGTGCTCTGATAGAAGGATACACAGGAAGGGTAGCTTAAAAAACAGAAGTAGTTCAGAGTTTAACCAGGAGTTTACTGGATGTAATGCTGAAGAAAGAGAAGAAATGAAATATTAAGTTACCATGACTCTCATTGATACTAATGTTCTTCGTCCTCAGAAGTGAGAACCTCTGTAATAAAAACTTCTACTGACCTTCCATGAACCTCTCCTACATGCCCTAAACAGAGCATGAAGAACTGAGAAAGCTTACTGCAATATCATTTTGAGATATGCATCAATTCCTTTGTCAGAATTTCAAAACCAGAACATTGCTGGTTGAAAAGCAGTCATTAAAGTAGCATTTAGTTTTTAAAATTCCTTTCTCTTCTCTTCTCTCACTTAAGAACCACCTCCTGTCCCATATATGTTCCTGGCTTTAAACCAGTCATCACTCAAATTCTTACACTGTGGAATATTATAAAATCTTTTAGCAGCTATTCCAACATGGTCAAAGAGCTAGTCCAACATGGCATGTTTCCTTGATGTACAATTGTGCTTTCAGAGCACAATCAATTTCTGACATTATTATACTAGAATCTGTATTAAAAAAATACAGAAAATACAGAAATTATGCATTTCAAAATAAGTGAACAGATGCTCTGGCACAGATTTTTTGTCCCAAATATAGAAATTCTGCTATTTAATTAATAACTGGGAATAGCATCTAATTTGACTGAAAGTTTTCATGTAGTGGTGCAGGTGCATATTTATTAGATTTTCTTATTTAATGAGTATGGTGCATCTCCAGGTATGTCCAGAGGCAGAATCATCGGAAGAAAGGCATAAGATAGAATGTCCAGTAACTGTTATTCACCAGTTCAGAAGTATTGGGGTGATATCTGTCCAACCTTCAATCAAACATAGAGCAAACAGTGAATATTGAGCAAACACTGATAAATAAATAAATAAATAAATATGATGATAGTTCAACTAGGTACCTACCTTATTGTTATGTTATATCAAAAGAGTATACTTTTAAGGAAAAAAGGTCTTTTAATTAAAAGTGTCAGAGATTTTGTTTTTATTTTCCTGCCCCTATGAAAATTAGAAAGGACTGTGTAAAAGCAAATCATTTTTGTTTGATAATTGTTAGAAGAATGGAAAGTGTATTGATAGATCTGTGACTCTGGTGTTGAGTAGTGATAAAATAGGGGCAGGGAGGAACTTATGGTCATGAAAGTTGTCAGGGGGAGAGTGTACCTGCTATGGATTACTTATATTGTATAAGTGATCTTCTGAGTTAAATCACTGTTTTTTTCAATACCAGAACTGCATTTTGCAACTTAGCCTGTCTGCATTCAAAAAGTAAATCAATGTTTGTGTTAAAATAACTGTGAACTATTATAATCCTTGAATTTTATAATACCCTCCTATTTAAATTCTTGCAAGCTTCTGAGCATCAAATAACTAACAGGTCAGAGGAACACTGGCTGACTTAAAGGCATTAGTGGTCATGCTGCAAGCTTTAGCTGGGAAGAGGAGATAACTAGCGGATTCGTCATCTCAGATTATTCTAGGGTGAAGTTCTAAATTTCAGCAAGAAGCAACATATTAATCACCACCAATTGCAGCCCATTTCCTCTATTCTCCACACCTCGTTGAAATCTCTTGTGTCTGCTAGGTTCGGTACAAGTGTTTTTGATGTCCTGTACTGAATTGGTGTTACAGGGGGAGACCTATATGAAGGCACTACTCAGATAAGTGAGACTTTGACTACATCTGCCTACCTCTCACTCATTAGATGGTTCTGGTACAGACTGGGAAAGCAGAAAAAAGACACAGAATTGTTATGGAGAGGCATACCTAGGAGATCCGAGTTGTGTCTGGATATGCGTAGGAAGGAAATAGAAAAGAAACTGTTACAGTTTTACATCTTAGTAACATATTTGGTCATGATGTGGTTGGAGAGTAGAGCCAGAAGCCACTAGCAACCAGGATATTATAGCTATTCGACTTTAGATATGGAGAAAGTCAAAGAGGTTGGCCCGGCTTATTGTGACCAGTAAGGCCATTGACAGCTTCTGCCAACCATGACCATCTAATTGAAAAAGCAATAAAGAAGACTCCCTCAGTAGGGGAGCAAGTCCACAGAAGTCCAATGCCATGCAGAAGCTGAGCCTGAGGTGGAGTTGTTATGCATGGAAACCCCTTTTGCAAGCCAGGACTCAGGCACACTGACTGGTTAGAGAGAGCATCCTGTTCCCCTGCATTCCCAGTGCTGGTCACAGGTGGACTGGGGCAGCAGAGGCCTTCTTCAGTGTGAATGTGTATTCTGTACACACTGTGGGAGTGGATTTTAAATTACAAACTGTTATTTACCCTACTATACCTATCCTGCTTAGAAATAAGATCTAAAATTTATGTCACTGCATAGTATAGTTCTGTCCTTGAGGTTTTATCACTCCTAAATTCCTCTATGACAGTTGATATAATTCACTAATTCAAGAAAAAAAAAAAAAAAATCTGTTCTACTCCTTCTGACATCATTGACCTGTTGAGTCATTCCAGCTAGAAATTTTAATTCATCAGTAAATCATAGAATCATAGACTCATTTAGGTTGTAAAGGACTCTTGAGATCATTGAGTTCAACTGTAAAACTAATGCTACCCAGTCCACCAGAATTATTTCCAATTATCTTTTATGTTTTCATAGGAAATCATGCTATTGCTATTTCTCAAACGTTCTGCTAACAAAATTTAAAAAAATATTAATACTGAAAAAAACCTTATCCATCTCTATTTTGGACATTTTTGATGGGTTTTGTGATGTAGACCTGAGTTCTGGTGCATCTGGGATCCAAGTATTTTAAGGTTTAAGAGAGGAGATTGATAAGAAACACATGGTTACGTAATTATACTTCGTACAGTCCAGGCCCATCATTTTCATCCACTCTCAATCCTGGAACTTTCTTCCAGAACCAATAATAATAAGTAAGATTGTCTATAATTAATTCTCTGAAACTGAGGACAAGAGTAGAGGCCTGGCTTATATCTAAACTATTTACCCTTCCAAACAACATGACATAGTGTGTATGGGATAGGAGATAACACAGCCATTTCTTCAGTCAGCCTTACTTGGAGTCGTTACATGCTGTGATCTGAACCAAAGCAGTCAATGACATTGCCTGCAATGTGGTGACACAAAGAAAGTAGTGGCAAGCTGTATTGCTAAGATAACCAAACAATGAAGTAGTACAGTTGTGTTCATGACCATTTTATTGGTACATCTTAAAATATAAATACATATATCTGTAATTTAAAATATTTCCATATATTTGTGATATCAATATTGGCAAAAATTCTGAAAAATATGTATGGGATGCACTACATGCAATTTGAATACACCATCTGAAGAAGGATATTTTGGAAAAAGAAGTTATATCTGTGAGTTAGATTGCAAAGGCAAGGAGAGCATTCTGCAGTTGCAGTAAGAATACAAGGAAAAACATTGAATTCTCTCTTCTTTTCTGGAAGTAATCTCAAAGGATTAAGATAAAATATTCTGTTTCTGTATAGTAATCTAATGAATTACACTCATCTCATACTAGAATGTGAGTCCTCTGGGGTAGAACAGTGCCAGTTTATATGCTTAGTAGGAACATATAATATTTTGGTCAACCAAAAGATTCAATATAACTGTTGCATCCAGTGTCTCTCACCATCATGACAATTTTTCTACTGATTTTAATGGTCACTGGATCAAACTCACATCTGTTTTTATTTTTTTCTGGAGGAACCACGGTAATATATTTAAACACTACCACTGTAAAAGTACGATAACATGATTTAAAAGGAGAATAGGATAGATTAGTTTTGATATCAGTATTTACTTATTGCTCATGAAAAGCTTTAAAAAACTCTGAAGTAGAAAAATGTATGAAATGTTAATTGATTATAATTATAATTAACTGTATAATTGAGGATGTTACCTGAATGCCAAATATTTATGTTCAGACATACCAATAAAATGGTTGTTAACATGTTGATACTGTCTTATTGCTAGATTACTTTAGCAGTGCTATTTACCATGAATTTCATTTTTTGCAGGAATACATGTGCTTATGTTTTCTATGACAATATTTGGTTGAGCAAAATTGCATTTCTTACAGTGTTGTAAATGAAGACCTGTTTCACAGAGTGGTATTCTTATCTGTGTTGAACTAGTTTAAGCCAAGTCAATACTTTCTTTTTGAGATTGGTTTTGCAATCACCAAATTCAATAAAAGACATATCAAAGCTTTGGCTTGATTTTCTGTACATGAAAAATCTCATATAAGATTCCTTCTAAAACTTTGTTACTAGACATCTTTTCCACAGAATTCCACTCATACTTTCCATATTTTGATGAGACAACAAAATAAAAATTAGTTTTTCCTTAAAACAGATGGTAAGACATAACTTCAAAGACTGTTTATAGATAATATGTGGAGTCGCTTTAAAGAGCTGATATGATAATTAAAGTTACTATATATATATGTACATTATTTCATTACTATTCACTTTTAATGGACTCTGATCAATTAATAAATGACTTTCAGAAAGTTAATCAAGTTTTGATTTGAAAATTTCAGAAGAAATTCTAAAACATGGTAAATACTTAACCTTTCAAATTAATATGCACCTCAGTGACTGATAAATAGTTCATTCTTATGCTGTAGGCATTGAAGATAAACTCAGGATACAAATGGACAGTTACTAACCTTACTACAGATGTTTTATGAGACCTTCCAACAATCATTTGACTCAAGATTCTTGTAAGTGGATGCCAAAGCTGAACTTTTAGGCTGCTGAACTATATTAAGTTTTTATAAACTTGCATTTACCAGTGAGTGTTGGGCTTTGCTTGCTCATTTCTTGCTGCAAAGCTATTTTTTAAAGTAAGTGGGTACATGGTCAGGGATAAACAGTGCTTATTAATTACTGTAATGTGTTCAGGTAATTTTGGAATTTGCTCTTCTTTAAACAAGAAGTTGGACTAGGTAACCTTCAGAGACCACTTCAACCTATTTCCCCCCACCCCCTGTGATTTCTGCATGCTTCCACTACCAGGTTAGACTAAAATTAAGGAGATACTGATTTTCACTGATTTTGTGTGGGTTTTTTTGTTTATCTGCTTTTTTCATTTTCTAAGAAATTCCAAACTTACATTCTTCCCCATGCAGAAATAATATCAAGTAAATAGTCCTACTTCAAGAAAAAAACAAAACAAAACAAAACAAAGAAACCCAAACAACGGAATTAAAGTCTCATTTTGCTAACAAATTTGCTTTTAGATAAAGAAGTCAAGCAACATGAAAAGAAGGCATTCTGTGTTTTGAATTTTTATATATCAGAACTGTAAACATCTTAAAGAATTCACCTGAGAAATACAAACAAAAGTTATGTCAATTTTATTTTTTTTCACTTAGAATAAAATAATGTAGTTTTATTTTAAACTAAATAATTATGTGTTGTATTTGTATGTTTCTTTTCAAACTTAAGATTTCAATATAAAAGCTATTTAAAAATAAATAATAAATTTCATTATGTTTTAGAATGTATTTCAACCTGGCTAGGAAGAAATCAGTTTTCTTAAAGAAAAAATGTTGACTCCAGGAATGAAAAAGTCTATATACACTTATAGCGATACACTTATGTAACGGTCTATGTACTTATGTAACTACAGAAAACATAATCCTGTAATCACTTGGATGTAAAGTTAGTAAAGTTGCAGGCAACTTCCTAGAATTAGAATAAATAATGATTGCAAAAATCAGCAGAAAAAGAAAACTTACTTTTTCCGTAGGTGAAGTTAAATATGTTACAATCTTAAGTATTCAGTTGTGAGGCAGGAAAATCTAATTGTAAATAGTATCACAGCACATATATGTATCTATGCTATGAGTATTAAAATACATATTTATACATAAACCCGCACATATTTATATAAATATTATGTATATATTCCCCATCTTTCAATTCACTTCACAATATTTAAAAAATATGTAACTAATAATAAAAATGTGCCTTGCATAGACCTATTTTTGTTACTTTTTTTCCTTTTTTTATTGCAAACTACCTGGATTGAAATATTAATTTCTTCTACATGGAACACTCAGGATTATTTCAGTGTACAAGTGTTGCTCAAGTGCTGGCTGTGCCAGTGTGTCGGTAGATGGCTAAAAAGAACACCGTCAGAGATAAATACAAGTGTAACTGTAGATGATCAAAGACTAACTCTTCTAGACAAACCAGCAAACAGACAAAACAGAAAATAAAAGAACATTCTCTGAAAAGTCAGGTGAAAAAGTTAATGTTGCCCTTAGGCAATTTAATTTATTCATTTAGTGTTTATGAAGCAGAAGGATCATGAGAAGTTGACCTCAGCAGCATTTTGTGATTGATCTTTTGACAAAGATGAACTGTTTATGAACAATTTTTCCTTTCTGTGATGCAATAGGAAATTCTTTAGGAGAAGCTTTGTTAATTTCAAATTTAAATTAGAGTTATTTTGGACAAATATTTCTTTTTTATTACCAATGCAAGAAGAAGTTTCACTTTCCACATATTGCCAGTATGTTTCTGGGTTTTTTTCTACACCTCAGAACTCGGTTTATATCATACTTGTAGAAACAGAATATATATTTTTCATTCTTTTATTTCTAAATAGTTCTAAATTTCAAAAATTTTAACAGTTTCCTCCTTTCAACATTTAGTTATTATTTTCTACTGCTTTTCTACATATGTTGTCTCAAACAATTCACTCTCTCATGTAGTACGCATTCCAAGACTTTCCTTTCTTCATCTAATCAGGTGACTCCACAAGCTGATGCAATTTATTCAGTGATATACTTGTTTGATGTGACAAAATAAATTAGATTGTCACCTTATGTTCTTCTCTGACTGGAGATATTGACAGTGGTTTCTTGCCAGTGACTTTCAGCTTTCAACATAAAAATACAAATAGGCCTTTCAGAAAACATAGTGGCTTAAAACCAGATTTACTTCTGGAAACAGAAAGAAAGTCATCAAATATCTGAGGCGTCTCAAAATTGTGATTAATCTCATGTTTAGTTCCTGCAGAAATACACCTGTATATTGGCCCTTATTCAAAGAAAGGTACAACATGAGCTCCAGTGAGTTACTCTATTGATTTAAATGGACAAATCATTGAAGAAAAAACTACTTGATGCAATTGATTCAGAATTTTAATGTTCTTCTGATGATTTTTCGTTTTATATATATATATATATATATAAAACACTTGTTGAATTTGCTTATTGCATGTACCATAAAGTTATACTGCTCTGGTACATTGAAATAATCTTGGATTTAACCCAGAATGACTCAGACAAATATCCAGTATCTCCATATTAACTTTCTTTTTTTTTTTTTTTTATAAATGGGAATTATATCCCTGAAACTTCATATCTATCTACACATATAGTACACCATAATAAAGTCTAATTATAATAACAGTTGATATAGGAGGAAATTAAGAAAACCTTCAAAACTCAAAAAACAGAAAAAAATCCTGCCAATCCTAAAGTTTATTCTAAATAGAAAAAGCATTTTAAAAATAAAATAAAATAAATAAATTAAAAACAAACCCCCAATCCACTCCCTAGCCAGCTACGTCATTGACTTTTGTATTTCTCCAGAGATGTAGAAATATAATCATTTGTGGAGTAGGTGGGCTGAATTACCCCAGTTACTCCAAAGTTATTGACAGAAATTAATGGAGTAATAGCCATATACATACACAAAGAAAAAAATATATTGGTCCTTTGGGAAAAGTTCTATAACTTATTATTTCCCTATAAAATGTAATAGCTGACAAATTATATCAGATGATAGAAAGGCACACCATATTTTTAAGGCATGTGTTAAAAGCATAATTATGCATACAGAAGGGAATGAGAGATACTTCCAGGTTTATGAAGAGATATCATTAAGACACAGATAGCAATATTTTGCCCATTTTACTTTGGTTTCCACAGTCCTCAGGTTATGTATAGTTGTGACAATTTCACATCATACAAGAAAACACTATTGGAAAAGTGTACTGATGACTTAATACCACGATCAAAGTAGGAAGTTCTTAGAAGAATACATCTAATGAGTATTATTTCACAGTTTCAATCTTAAAGAACTAGTATCTTGTAGAATGTCTGTATGGTTTTGGTGACATAAGGTAGTGACTTCCACTGGAGTCAACAGAACTGCTACAGTGATTTATGCCCCTCAGAGTCTGTCCTTAATATCGTTTTTATTAAAATCCCTTAGAAATAAAGTAGATTCACATCCAGTGACCTTAGGGTGTTAAAAGATAAATGTTGATAACAGTGTGGTAAATTACAGTTGTTCTTGTTTAAACAGCAAGAAAAAATATTCTTAAATGTAACAGATTAATCTACACTGCTTATTCTAGTCTCTTGCTATCATCTACTCTTTAAAGTTGTCAAATAGGAGTAGGGGATTGGGAGGTTGGAAATAGTGTTCCTTTTTAAGTTCAGCAAAATTTTTCCTTTCTAAAATTGATTTCATGTTTTAAAATTCACCTCTATCTGAGCAGAACAAAAACACTTTACAAATATTAGAAGTCTAAATCTTATAAATGAGATCAGTTTACTCTGGTGCACACAGTCATTCATCCATATAGACTTCACTGTATCAGAACAAACTGCACAGGCTGGTAGTAAGAAATGGGTAAATGTATAAAAAAATATTGCACATAATAGTACATATTATGAGATAGTTATTCTGTGGTAGATGATGTGGTAGCATGTAAAGCAGTGTTTTCCATAATTTAGTAGTGTTAGTTGATGATTTCTTCTATGGATAGGAAAAATATTAATCATTCCAGTTACATAAAATCCAAGAAATTTGGATATGGTAGCCCTCCACATCCAGAAATTTAAGCTTTCTGTTCATATTGATTTTGAAAAATATAATGTTAAAGAGATGTAATTGTGAGTAAACTCTTCATCCTATGAGATACATACTGAGCCAAAAGCTGCGCTGCATGGATATGACTCTATACGAAAAGAAGGAAGGGTAGTCTTGAGCAATGTAGAAGGAAACTATCTTGCTGTTCTTTTTGAACTAAGGAGAAAGCCCAAGACTGAACACATTTAGCTGTACAGACATAACCTAAATCAACAGGAAACATGAGGGAATTCCCATCTAATACCTGTCTCTAGTCATGTCCAGTTTACAGCAATTAAAAGAGTGGTAAAAAGCAAATAAAGGAATAACAGTATTTATTGGTCTCTGCATCTGCAATCAGTGAAAGTATGTGTGTGTGTATATTTATATATAAAACATATATATATAAAATTGAATTAAACCATAACAAAATATTCATTTAAATGAGATCCTTAGACATAACTGTGACACCCATACTCTGAAATCATAAACTTAGATAGGATCTCTTCAGTGCCATCACGAGAATGTTCTCATTAATGTATGTATATTCAGAACAAAATTAAATCCCTTTTCCTGTGCCTCCATCTCCATTTTGTCTTTTCAGAACTTTCTTCTTTGAGAATATAGAAATGTCTTGCACATTTTTTCACAGAGTGTTTAGTTCTATTTGGTATTCTACAATTTCTACCTTCGAAAATATTCTTTTTTATCTTTACAAAATTGAAGTCAAATAAATAGAAAACATCTGAAATGAAGGACATCTGCTTTGTTAGGATAAGGTGGCATACTTATTTTTGACTAGCCATCTCGTGGTCATTTCTCAGTATTTATTCCAATTAATAAGATTTTTTTGTTTGTTTGTTTATTTGTTTGTAAGTTTGGGGTTTTTTTCTGTTCAGAGCAACAGTGACTTAATAGTTTTACAATATAAACAGTTGCAGAGTTGACTAATCGGGTTAGTTATCATTTGAGCTGGGCTATCAAGAGATCATAAAGTTAATTTAGATAACAGTACAAGAGAATGAGAGGCTAAATCTTAGATTTTGTCAATGAGGTCTGCCTGATGTCAGATTTGCAACATACATATATCTTAATGTTTCCATGCTTACTGTGTATAATACAAGGTAGAAAAGGATAGGAAGATTAATATTTGGTTGAAAGACTGCTTTTATATATCCATTTAATAAGTACGGGACATTTTCCTTTTGATCTTCTGAAAACATTTGTCAACAGGGAGGAATTGACTATAGGAAACAGAACAATTAAAAGACAAGCAGAAGCAGAAAAAAAAGCTTTAAGGTACACCTATAAGAGCTTTTTCCAGTTCATGAGGAAGCAAGCATCTTGTTGTCCCCACCAGGTATCAATTTTCCTTTGATATTGCTTTTTACAATGCAGTGATCAAGGTTTGCACTAATGTATATTCTGAGAAGCTTGCACAATAGCATTGTTACTTTTTGTATTCAGTCTACTATTTATGAAAGGAAAAGTTAAAACAATTTTTTACTAGCTGACACTTCCCTTTAGAAGGTGGCTGGATGGAAACAGTCATTATTATATGAAATGTAGGATTTTTATATAGTTTGGTAATATATTTTTAGAATTTAAAAAAACCCCAAACAAACAAACATGAAACTATATTTATAAATGAGCAATACTACTAAATGTGCACATATTGCTGTAATGAATTTCAGTAGTGAGAGCTGTGGATTTTTTCTTAAAACATCTCAGTTGTTAGACTGTTAAAAATACATTTAAATGTTGTAATAAAAATACTGCACATCTGTTTCTGTGGTATAATTTGTTAAAATCTTCCATTAACATTCAACAGCTCTCTATTCACTGTCTTTGTAGTTAATAGATGTAGTGTACTCAATTTCTTGTCCTCTGAGGAAGTACTGGCAATGTGTTCTGACCTGTACTCTATACTTAAGGGTTCAGTAGTTTTTTAGGAATGTTCGTGGAGACTTTATTAATCTCTAATAAACTCAGCTCTTCCACTTAATTTCATAGCTGAATATAACAGTATTTGCTTCCAAGACTAATTATAGAAGGCAGAGCAGAACAGTCAAAATTGTGCCCCTGGCTTAATTACAATGGACTTTGTTTATCTGCATGCCTATAAACACCATCCAACTATGCAATACTTTCCTTTTTTTCTGGCTATTTGTTTCTGAGAAATGACATTTAAATTACTAGAAGAAAAATATTAAAGTGAGATGGTAAGCAGAATTTAAATATTATTGTAAGAACAGTCTAAAAAACCAAAAGAAGAAGAAAAAAGAAGAACCAAAACAAACCAAAAAGCAGGAATAGTAACAAATTTCTCTACACAAAGGTTATTTAAAAACTATTTTTCATACTTGGAGTCTTGGCTCTGTTCTCTTCAGTTTACTGCTATTAGAACCTGAGTGTATATCTAAAAAACATTGTCTTCCTTTTTTATACAAGTTTCCATTACATGTAATATCTACAAGACAGCAACTATTAATGTACTCTGCAGAGGATACTGTAGAGAGCAACTAGATTATTATAATGCTTAACCTCTCCTATATATGCTATAGAGAAAGAGACTGAAGCATGGGTCTAAGGGGCACTATAACTATAAAGTAATTGAAATAGCAAACCTAGTGTATTTCTGCAGTAGACATTGTCCCAGTAACACCTGGGACATCATCTGAGCAAATGTAAGTCTTAATGCTTCAGTAAGAGCAACTATTGTACAAAGCCTAATTCATGTATATAATTCCAGTCTGTGCTCTTCTTCAAACAATGTAAACTTTTTTGTTTATGCTCCTCTTATTTTCCAAGCTCCAAAAATCAAAACGTAACATGGTGTCTTAACTTATTCAAGTACATAAACCACTTTACTATCCTAAGACTAAAGATGTGATGGGTTTTATTATACTATTCATTGATTGCTAACAACTTTGAGCATCAAGCGCATATATGTTCTATATAATACATAATGCATGAGGGAGTAAACAAGACCTGAATGCACAGGAAAGGCTGTTTCTCTTTTGTTTCTTTAATCCACTAATTCAAAGATAGATAATTTATCTATGATCAGAGATTCTAATGCAAACTCCAGCTTGTAGATTGTGCAGCTGTCCTAGAGGGACTTGGAATACATAAACCAATAAGAACATCACTTTTCCTTTTGTAGCACCTTTTATCTGAAGATCTCAAGGTGTTTTTCAACTTGAATGAAACACACCTTACAACAGCAAGTGATACACATAAAGGACATACAGGAATTTGTTCAATCCCACATTCCCTATTGAAGTTAATCTCTCTCATTGCTCTTTAAACATTTGTGGCAGCACTGTAGCAAATTTCAACAAGTTGCAGACCTCCTTCTGCTCTCCCCTATATTCCAGTTTTACAACATATTCAATTAAAACTGCTAGAATTCAAGTAGACATCATGCAACTGAGTTGCAATTTGTGTAAAACACTGGGATTAGTGCCCTCAACTGATGAAAAATGTCAAGAAATCTGAATTAACATATATGGCTAGAAACCCAGTTTTATGTTTTTGCTAAAAGAAATAAAACCAGACTAATCCAGGAAAGCAAATTAATTGAAAATTGTGCTATACTGTGCCAACCAGAGATGTTGGATTCCTTTGGGACTGGTAACAAGGTAGAAGGCCAGCAAAATTTCCAATACCTCAAGAAAACTAAACATTTGTTTATTAAAATCAAGTCTTTTCACAAAGGCAAATCATGTTCAGAAAAAAAAGAAAAAAGAAAAATATGCTTTATTCAGTGTTTTATTAGAGCAGTGTGAGCCTTTGCTCATATGCAGTAAGATACTTAGAACTGTAGTTTTCAGTGATCTCTTTTGCCAGATGATATAAACTGTAAATCAATGATACTAACTAGATATATTTGATCAATGTCTCTGGCAGTCACCTGGATTTCCAGAGTTTCTTTGGGATGTGAATATTATTCTTGTCAGGGCAAAAGCAACCAGGTCTAACTTCATAGCTGAACCCGCTTTGATCTAGGGGCCTCCTGAGTTTCCTTCCACCCAGATTAAACCCAACCAATATGTTTCTATAATTATAAAGTAGAGCCATTTGTACGTATTTACTAAGTTCTAGGATTCACATTTATGAGCCTTTTGAGTAAAAGACCCACCAGACTTAATATTCCTCATCTTGTGCCTTCAAGAAAGTGACTGTGGTATGAAATTTCCTAGTTAAAAAACAAAACAAAACAAAAGAACAAAAACAAAACCACAAAAAACTTTGCACACCACATTCCAAATATGCAATCATATTTTAAATTTTAACATTACCTAGAGAAGCTATTTCAAGAATTAAAAAAAAATAGAATAGAATAGACTATGTATATCTAGTCAAAATGCTTAATTTATTCATAGAAATAGCTTTCCTCTGGTTCTAACATAAGGTTCTTGTCTTGTCTCTTGCTTGAAGAAGGGTTTTATAGGTTACCACTGTTCATTTGAGATTAGTGTGAAGATCTCTTTTTTTATTTTGATTTTGCATTTTCTAATGGCCTTGATGCAATCTTTTTAAAGTGTTTTTTCTGACATATTTGGGATGACTAATCTAGTTTTGAAAAGAAAATCCCCTTGGCAGAAAAAATCCCCATTCTGAATTGGTAACAATTGCTGCACTTGCCATACTGTGCTAACAGCTTTTATCAATTTCCTTGGGGTCTTACCTTGAATCATAACTTTGGTAATCATTGTCAGGCTTGGATTTATGGGATAGAACTGAAATTGTCCCCATTACATGGCTTATATTCTCTACCCTGCCTGTCATCTCTGCTCTTCATGGAGAAGCACTATTCTGTGAGTTTTCATATTTCATCTGAGATCACGTAGATTTACTATACTTGTTTGGAATGTATGGTGTTTTGCTCTACATTTTGCTGGACTTCACTTCATTAACAACCATGTCTGCTTCCATGAAGGTTGTCCTAAGTATTAATTCAGATGTCAGATTAAATATGTTTCTAAAAGAGTAAAAGTTCATAAATGGAAAGAATACAGATGCATTTTTGTCAATAGCGATAATGAGTTTGGGACAAATGTGTACTGAGCGACCATTAATAAAAATGTAGGGCAATCTGTATCACTCTTAAATTAGACAAATGTGCCTCTACTTTCAATGTTTCGATATTCCTGCATTTACTTTACTTTTCTTATGTTCAGAAATAATATTCTCTGGCCCTGCATTGTTTTGAGGCAATTCTTGTTAATGCTCTGAAAAGCACCTTTGAAGCACACTGTTTTTAGCCTGCTTTCTTGAGGATATGAAGTTGTTCCCATGCTGCATTAGTCAGCAGATGTATGTTTATCATTTACCCACTAAAAAAAGTTTTCAGTGAGACACAAGAAAGGAGTAGCGGTTTCACAAATATTGTGCTCATGAAAACAGACAAGCTGTTAGGTGACACAGGTTCTGCTATTGCAGTCCAACAAGGGAAAGACTGGATGTTTGTTTATCCCCTATAATATGTCAGAGAATCCTTATAGGTGAAAGACATCAAAAGTTTTCCAACAAAGATATTAAATAAGATCTCTTATTGTCAATGAAAAATCTGTAAATGACACAAAAAACCCATAGAGAATTAGGTTTCATCAGTTCTTCTCTTGATAGATCTGCTACATATATATTTGCTGCCATAGTATCTTAGAACTAGTGCTTTTTAAAAGAATTTCTCCCATTACTCAAATTTATTAAGAAGTGTGTTTTAAATATAGTAGATATATTTGAATAGTAGTACCCTCAGAGAGC